>NW_026395637.1:0-337 GCF_001194135.2 Octopus bimaculoides | reverse complement strand
AGATAGATAGATAGATAGATAGATAGATATAAATATACTTACGCACATATATAAATGCATACACGTGAGTTCATACGTATAAGGAAAATAAGACAAGGTAGAAAATGCTAAAATAATTTTTATCATGAAGAACATTTTAGTATTGGTTTCAGTCTTTGTGAATTTTTCAACTTAGAGTAGTATGTTGATTTGGTTTGCTTTTAGTTATGTGTAAGTTAGATTGACGATTTTTATCACTTTTGGTTCCTCCTGTCTGTTTGGTGCCATCTCGTGTCTCTGTGTTTGCGTATTGGGTCTAAAAAATGATTGAAGTGATTGGGACGGTAGCTGTTATGTA
>NW_026395636.1:0-361 GCF_001194135.2 Octopus bimaculoides | reverse complement strand
TTCATTTTGTCTTCATATGCATTGAACCTTGTATAATATATGTGTTTGTCCAAAATATTTTGTGTTAACATTATTTGCCTCTTTTCATGTTCTCCTTTTTGTCTTTTTTGTTCTGTTGTTGACTGAGATGAAGCTCGTTCCTCTGGCATTTTTCTCTTTGAACCACCATCTCTGTCATACTTAAACTTTTTACGGGCAACTTCTGCTTCATCCCTTTTTGTTTTTGAGTAACTTGAAGCCCTTTTCTGAGGGGTAGGTTTTGTTTGGACTTCCATAGTGAATCTGTAATGAAATATAAGGAAAACGTTTAACTTTGTGAAAATATTCAAGTTTCAGGGAGATGATGTTTACTTCATTATTT
>NW_026395635.1:0-213 GCF_001194135.2 Octopus bimaculoides | reverse complement strand
TATATATATATATATATATATATACATATATATATAAATCCAGCCTTCGCTATTTTACCCTTGTTCTGGTCTAACGACCCTCCATGTTAGTTTTCGTTCGGTTTCTTTGTATGTCTCCATTGTCCTGTTTTTGTCTCCAATTTTGACCCACCATAAATTCTAAATTTTATTTTGGTACTTATGAGACCAACTGTCTTCAAAGACTCATATTGT
>NW_026395634.1:0-250 GCF_001194135.2 Octopus bimaculoides | reverse complement strand
ATATGTGTGTGTTACTTAATACCAAACTTACCACATAACTTACTCTCAATTTGAAAGGTTGCAAATTAAAGGAACATAATTTTAGAATCTATATAATTATTCAGTTGACATTAGGAAGATTTAGTAAATAAACAAACATAAATATTACTTACTGAATTGGTGTAATTATCAGCACTAGCATCTGGATGTGCCTGAAATAATAATTTATATAATGGTTCATATATCTATATCTATATATATATATATATAT
>NW_026395633.1:0-238 GCF_001194135.2 Octopus bimaculoides | reverse complement strand
AATTCCATCATTTATTGTTTATAAAATCTTATAAAACATTAAATTCAGTTTAATTAGGACAATAATGCCTCGATATAGGAATTAATTTGATCCGAGAGACCACTCGTAAAGCGAAAACTCATAAAGCAGAGCAATAGTTACTCGTAGTAGCAATGTTATAACTCGTAATTCGTTCCCAGAAAAATATGTTACTTATAAAATTTATAATACTCGTAAATAAATGGCAATAAAACAACAG
>NW_026395631.1:0-460 GCF_001194135.2 Octopus bimaculoides | reverse complement strand
TTCTTAGTCACCTCTTATTTATCATAGTCCTCCAAGCTATAACAGAGGAATTTAAGACTGGCTACCCTTGGGAGCTCCTCTATGCTGACAGCCTTGTACTTATTGCTGAATCACTACCAGAACTAGGGAAGAAATTTCAAGTATGGAAGCAAGAACTGAAATCAAAGGGCCTTAGAGTTAATTTAGCAAGGACCAAAGACGAAAGTCCTTATTAAGTAGGAAAATAGACAATTCACAGATCCCTTCAGGGCAGTGGCCCTGCTCAATATGTAGAAAAGATATCGGGAGAAACTCCATAAGATGTACCCAGTACAAGCTATGGATATATAAGAGGTGCTGCTGTATCACTGGAAGACTAACAGAGAAAGTAGTCTTTACATGTGGCAGATGTGCAGATACATAAACATCAGGAATGTACAAAAAATAGACTCCCTCAAATGTCAGAGGGGATCCTTAAATA
>NW_026395630.1:0-342 GCF_001194135.2 Octopus bimaculoides | reverse complement strand
TGCATGCATGCATGTATGTATGTATGTATGCATGTATGTATGCATGCATAAGCGCATGTATGCATGTGTATATGTATGCATGTATGTATATATGTGTGTATCTATGTTTATATATATATGTTTCCATGTGTGTATGTTTGTATGTATGTATGCATGGTGATGTAAGAGTGGCTAAATGTGCAGAGCAGACATAATCAGTTGGAAGAGTATTTAGGTTATATATCATCATCAGACAGTTCAATGATGGCTTAGCAAGCTGAAACCTCAATGGTACTGTCAATACTATTTTTGGTATATATATATATTGGATAGATACTATCCCTTAGTGGGTTGAACCCCCAA
>NW_026395629.1:0-350 GCF_001194135.2 Octopus bimaculoides | reverse complement strand
GAGAGAGAGATAGAGAGAGAGAGAGAGAGAGAGAGAGAGAGAGATTCATACATATATACAAATACTAATATATATGTATATGTATATATAATGGGGGGTGTATAGATAGATAGATAGATAGGTAGGTAGGTAGGTAGGTAGATTGACTGATTAATTGATTAACTGATTGATTAATTCGTTGATCGATTGATTGGTGTATACGTGCGATATCTGCGAGCTCACGTGTGTGAGTACGAAGCTAGAAATAAATGCATTACACGCCTGTTACGTACTGAACAACGTAGATACGTGGTTTTATTAGTACATTCTGGCGATGGAATCACAGATTGAGAGACATTTGTGCGTGTGTG
>NW_026395628.1:229-546 GCF_001194135.2 Octopus bimaculoides | reverse complement strand
TCGACGTCGTAAGCGACGGAGTGCCAACAACAAATCTATCTATCTATCTACGTCTCTCTCTCCCTCTCTCTTGATATATATATATATGGTTAGGGTGTTGCATTTAAGAAGCGATCGTAATTTCAATCCCTAGACCGGGTGGTGCGGTGTAATGTTCAAGAAGTCACTTCACCTCACGCTGCTCTGCGATCACTTCAACACCTGACGCGTGGTACACATTGCACCTGTTCAGACAACGTCGATTTGATGGAAAGTGTGAGCTAATGTACAACACATACATTTGATCTCTATAAAGAAATTATTTGTGCAGGTCGTTC
>NW_026395628.1:0-219 GCF_001194135.2 Octopus bimaculoides | reverse complement strand
TAGCGGAGAACCCATCTCTTTGTCATCACGTGACTGATTAATATTCGAAGCGGCAACTTCTTCGAACCGTTCCCGCCAGAACGCAAACTGACCAATGACAGCCCTTAATAAGGTCACGTGATAGTGTTTTTCTACGACCGTCTTGGAGCCTCCTGAACGCTTTAAATAGAGCAAATTGGTCTCGGTTCAGTTTCTCTTTGAGATCTGTTCCGTGTACCA
>NW_026395627.1:0-276 GCF_001194135.2 Octopus bimaculoides | reverse complement strand
ATATATATATATATACATACACACATGTGTATATATACATAGAGGCATACATATGTACATATACTATCCCGCCTCGTGTTTGTGTTGAACCTTGCTTTGTGAATACATGTGTGTGTGTATTTATAATTGTATACAAATCTACAAGGAGTTGCATATGCATACATGTGCGTATGTATGTATGTAGGTATATATAGACAGACAGACATACAAACACACAGACAGACATACAAACACACAGACAGACAGATAGATAGATAGATAGATAGATAGATAGAT
>NW_026395626.1:0-365 GCF_001194135.2 Octopus bimaculoides | reverse complement strand
CTGCCACCATAGAGCAATACAATAGTGCATTTATTAAACCGAAAAGACAATGCATGGATTTATAGAAATTATCACATAACGGTAGCAATTAATTAATAAAACTATTAGGTATTCATTAAGATATGATACATATAGTGTAGCTATGAATTAATAAAGCTGGTGGTAAGGACTGAAGATGATCAAAGCAATACAGAGCAATCGATTGTTTAAGCTTTGATAGAACAGGGTTATGATGTAAGACGTAGCTACAATAACCAACGTGTCTCTGTTTTCAGGTCTGGTCTGTAATGTCAAATAGTACGCTGCGTGGTTATGCAAACCTTTAACCTACTACTACTACTACTACTACTACTACTACTACTACT
>NW_026395625.1:0-429 GCF_001194135.2 Octopus bimaculoides | reverse complement strand
TGAACGAACGAAAGAATTGACGAACGAACGAATGAACGAAAGAAGGAACGTAATTACGTACGTACGTACGTCCGTTCTTTCTTTTGTTCGATCGTTCGTTCGCTCGTACGTACCTTCGTTCGTTCAATCTTTCGTTCGTTCGTTTGTTTGTTCGTACGTACCTACGTACTTTCGTTCGTTCTTTTGTTCCTTCGTTCCTTCGTTCGTTCTTTTGTTCCTTCGTTCGTTCGTTCGTTCCATCGTATGTACGTTCGTTTGTACGTTCGTTATGCGTTCTTACGTACATACGTAAGTACGTTCGTGCGTACGTACGTACGTTCGTTGTTTCGTTCGTTGTTTCGTACGTTCCTTCGGTCGTTCGTTCGTTCGGACGTACGTACGTTCGTTCGATCGTTCGTCCGTACGTACTTTCGTTCATTCGTTCGTTCC
>NW_026395624.1:0-244 GCF_001194135.2 Octopus bimaculoides | reverse complement strand
AATATCTCACCTCTGCATTCCATGATTACAGCTGATAACATTGGTTTGTTAACTGAACCGGTTGATTCTGGTTGTTGATCGTTTATTGTCAGTTCATAATCTCGGCATCTGGTGATATTCACCACTGATACAGTAAAATCCCTTTGCCAGAATAGTAAAATAATTCACATCCAAATATGCTACACTGCATCCTGTGAATTCAATGTACCCTGGCTCAAGTGGTTACATGCTATTTAGCCCATGG
>NW_026395623.1:0-351 GCF_001194135.2 Octopus bimaculoides | reverse complement strand
AATAATAATAATAATAATAATAATAATAATAGAGAAAAAAACATAAAATAGACATGACCCCCCATAAAGCATCTGTTCCTAATTTTCTAAATATTTTGTAATAATTTCATAATTTTCCCATGACTCTGTCTCTCCACTCCTTTCTGGCGACACACACACACACACACATACATGCATTAACACAGATAAGTTATCACTCTTCACCACAATGCTGTGTCCAGCGTAGTTCATATTTGCAGATAACCCCCATTCTTAGCACACACACAAGTACCATCATGGTGTCATCTCAGCTGTCAATCATTAGGCCTATACACACACACATATATATATATATATATATATATATATATA
>NW_026395622.1:0-392 GCF_001194135.2 Octopus bimaculoides | reverse complement strand
GTCACTGGATTTGATTTGATTTGTTTGTTTACATTCTGAAAGAAAATAACTATGGTAGGTTGCGTACCGTAGATTATTCTTTCACCCTCTTTGATGATGTGTGTGTTTTGCTAATAATAGTAGTATTGGTGATGGCAATAATGCGACCCTGAAGAGATGGAGTATCCAGCAATTTATAATTTGTAATTTGTAATATGTTGTAATATGTTACAATATTTTATGAGACATCTTATGATGTGGTTTATTTATCCTGGATACCCTATTGAAATGTGCATAGGTTTGGCTTATTGTGGTTGTTTCTGCTATTATAATTGTTGCTGCTATAAAGTATCTTCAATGCATCGCTTTTGAGCTCTATCTTTTAAGAGACATATATATATATATATATATAT
>NW_026395621.1:0-239 GCF_001194135.2 Octopus bimaculoides | reverse complement strand
TATGTATGTATGTATGTATGTATGTATGTATGTATGTATGTCTATTTCCGGCTTTAACATCGCTTCACAATTGGCATGTTTATAGTTACGTTCCTGTAACTTCGCGGTCGGCAAAGCAACCGATATAATAGTTACCAGGTTTTAAAAAATAGATGCTGGGTTCGATTCATTCGACTAAAACTTGTTTTAGACGGTGCCCCAGTATGGCCCCAGTCCAGTGATTGAATGAATTAAAAATA
>NW_026395620.1:0-337 GCF_001194135.2 Octopus bimaculoides | reverse complement strand
CGTGTTTGTTTGTTTGTCCGTGGACCGCTGGATGGATTCGGATGAAACTTTGAGAGATGTTTGGCCTCGTGACCGGCACGAACTGATTAGGTTTGGGGATCGATCCGGACAAGGATTCTAGATTATTTTTCCAGTTTTTTTTTACTTAATTTTTGAGAGCGGTCGGGTTCATTTTTAGTGTTCTCATTTGTAAGAGCAGTCGAGTTTATATCAGACATTCTCATTTTAAAATTCATCTCCGGCTAATCGTTGAGAGGACGTTGGTATTGCCTTGATGGAAGTTTGCGCTCTCTGAGAGTTCTTATTATTATCATTATTATTACTCTGGAAAAATTGT
>NW_026395619.1:0-212 GCF_001194135.2 Octopus bimaculoides | reverse complement strand
ATGTATGTATGTATGTATGTATGTATCTATCTGTCAATAAGTATTCGTCAATGTGTTTGGTTAAAATAACCATATAAACACATGATCACACACAAACATACTCATACATGCATACGCACACATGCACATATATACATTTTTCAGGAAATATGAACATGTGTGTGGGTGTATATACATACACCCATCGATATATATATATATATATATATATA
>NW_026395617.1:0-296 GCF_001194135.2 Octopus bimaculoides | reverse complement strand
GCCTTTTTCTCTTGTGTATATTGAAGGAATATATATATATATATATATATTATTTTATTTTATATGATTTTAATGTGTTAATTCGAATATAATTAATTATATGTATTCTGAGCCCATTTTTCTATTTAAGGTTTTCTTCGATACTTTTTTAAAATAGGATGAATCTTTATTAAATTCATTTGTTTTGTTCATTGCGCATCCATAACCGTTATTTGAAACGACCAATCAAACAGATCCATGTGTTTTAAATTTTAAATTTTATATTACTTTTGATTGCATTGTTATTCCTTTCCCAT
>NW_026395616.1:0-340 GCF_001194135.2 Octopus bimaculoides | reverse complement strand
CGATGCTGGTGTGTTTACGTCCCCGTAATTTAGTGGTTCGGCAAAAGAGATCACTAGAATAAGTATTAGGCTTACAAAGAATAAGTCCTGGGGTCGATTTGCTCGACTAAAGGCGGTGCTCCATCATGGCCGCAGTCAAATGACTGAAACAAGTAAAAGTGTAAAAGAGTAAAATCCAAGTAGTTTCTCAATGTAGATTATGCAAATCAAAAGAGGAAAGCATTCCTCATATAGTGAGTGAATGTAGCATGCTAGCACAGAAAGAATGCAAGAAAAGACATGACAATCTAGGGAGAACAATCGACTGGGATCTATGTAGGAACTAGGATTTGAACATACT
>NW_026395615.1:0-315 GCF_001194135.2 Octopus bimaculoides | reverse complement strand
GCATGGCCATAGTCAAATGACTGAAACAAGTAAAAGAGTAAAAGAGTATGTATGTATATATATGTATATATGCATATATACATATGTATGTATATATGCATATATATATATGTATATATATATATATGTATGTATATATGCATATATATATGTATGTATATAGATATGTATATATATATATGTATATGTATGTATATATATATATGTATGTATGTATGTATGTATGCATGTATGTATATGTATGCATGTATATATATATATATATCTGTATATGTATATATATGTACGTATATATGTATGTATGTATATATATAT
>NW_026395614.1:1597-1934 GCF_001194135.2 Octopus bimaculoides | reverse complement strand
ACACATACACACACATTCATTCACATGCACACAAAATTTTACATATGGTTTCGACGATGGGGTACTCCATGGGGGTGAATTATCTGCTCATTGATTGATGAATTAGAGCGATAATGACAGCATTGGACATCCATGAGGGGAATTACCTTTTGATTGATTGATGTATATATATATACGTGTGTGTGTGGTGTGTGTATGTGTGTGTGTGTATGTTTGTGTGCGTGTGTGTGTATATGTATGTGTGTATGCATATATATATGTGTGTATATATATATATATATGTATGTATGTATGTATATATATATATATATATATATATATATATATATATATATAT
>NW_026395614.1:0-357 GCF_001194135.2 Octopus bimaculoides | reverse complement strand
TTGTGCAGGTGTCGTCACGAAAATCTCCACGGTAATTTGGATATAAAGATTGCCTTATATATATATAAATATTTGTGCATGTGTGTGTGTCTGTGTGTGTCTGTGTCTGCTTGTATATGATGCATATATATAGATATAAATGAATAACACTTTCACACAAATATTCTATTATCTTTGCTTGCAACAGCGCTAACAAAATAAAGGAAGCTTACTTGGGTGAGTTTAATTTCTATTGTTGAAATTTATTCTGGTATGAAATTTCAAATAATGAAGAAGCAGCCAACATTAGCAAAAACTATTGCACCCTCCCGTCCGTCACCACCATACCCACATATACGTACACACGCACACATATGC
>NW_026395613.1:0-426 GCF_001194135.2 Octopus bimaculoides | reverse complement strand
ATAAAACATCCAGATAGACGATACAAAGAAAACTTGGACAGGTCATTTGAAGTTTTCTTTCTTCAGGCGAGATCCTGATTATCCTTGCAATTTCGGCTGGCTATTCTCGATATTGCTCCAATGTGGCCAGCCCCAAGGAAGAACTAAGCTAAGAGCATTAGATTCTATGGAAGAAAGCAGCGAATGTATACAAAGAAAGGACGGAAAAAACGAACAATGTTACACAAATACAGTAGGAATAATAACGGGACATAACAACAGATGTCTTTCGACTAAGGACGAATAAAATTAAGCTGGTGTGTATGGAAATAAAGCCTTACAGCAGGGATACAAGAACTCACAGGCACAGGGAGAAATAACGATGTTGCACGCACATATATACGCATATGTATGTATGTATGTATGTATGTATGTATGTATGTATGT
>NW_026395612.1:0-857 GCF_001194135.2 Octopus bimaculoides | reverse complement strand
GTGTGTGGTGTGTGTGTTGTTGGGGAATTGGGAGTAGTATTGGTCTTTTCAACGTTCTCAGTGGTTGTCTTCTTGGTTGTTGTTCTTGGTGTTGGTGTTGGTCTGTCTTTAGTTGTTGTTGGTGGTGTTGTTTCTGTTTTTGACTCAGGCGGTGGTGTTGTTTGGTTGGGTTGGTTTGTTCGTTGTTGCCGTTCTTTCGTTTTCGCATATAGCTGCTTGATCAGTTGTGCATACGGTGGTGTGGGTAATAATGATGGTGTTTTGGGTTTTTGGTTTTCCCGTGGCTGATGTTGTTGTTGTTGCTGTTGTTTCGCGGCAGAATTGCAGTCCTTTTGGAAGTGAGCTTCACTGCCACATATGTAACAGCGTGGTCGTCTGCCTTCCACCACTACATACAGCCTTTGCGTTGATGGTAACTTTATGTAGGTGAGATATAGATATAGATATATGGACAGACACGGTCCTCTTTTTGTTACCAACTTTGACCCTCAGCAAACTCACAAATTTTATTTGAGTTCGCGGGACCAACTGTTTTTCCAAGCCTCATATTGTCATTAATTGCTTGAAATGTGAAGTAGATGAACAGCCGACAAGTGATAAAGGGTCTTTCTTTATATCACTTGTCTTGTTTTCCATTTGTTTCTCTCGTTGTTCGCATACCCAAGGTTGCCTTCGTTATTCATGTTGTTTTCGTAATTCATGTTGTTTACGCTTTGTGACGTCCTGTACCTATATATCCACACATATATATATACATATATATATGTAAGTATATACATATATGTATGTATATATGCATATATATTTTTATTATTATTATTATCATTATATATATATATATATATATATATATATAT
>NW_026395610.1:0-430 GCF_001194135.2 Octopus bimaculoides | reverse complement strand
ATTTCTTATTAATTTATGTTCCAAACGCCAGTTCAGTAAGACAGAATCATTTTACTAAATTCTTCATTGTTGAAAAAAATTAATCGGAACAAAGTCTGTGAACATTATTTACATTGTTTACATTTGATGGATATTTGTCCTCATCTTGTTTGTTGTTAACACGACATTTCAGCCGATATACCCTCCTGCCTTCATCAGGTGTCTTGGGGAAATTTCGAACCTGGGTTCTCAATCCTAAGGTATTTTTCGATGTTGTTGTTGTTATTATTATTATTATTATTATTATTATTGATGATGGTGATTATTCAGGTCACTGTTTGGAATCGAACTCGGAATCTTAGGGTTAGCAGCCTGCGCTCTTGACCACTACGCCATATGCCATGGCCAAGTGGTTAGGAGTGCGAGCTACTAACCCCAAGTGGTGGCGGCG
>NW_026395609.1:0-423 GCF_001194135.2 Octopus bimaculoides | reverse complement strand
AGATAGATAGGCAGACAAACAGAGATCAGACATCTGAAATACACAGAAAATAGAAGTTATACACACACAATTACATGTATTCTCACCTATGTACACATACACACACACACACACACACATACAAGACTAACACAAAAGAGCCAAACTGCCATCCATATACACACAACACGTACACACACAGATATCCATACGCATTCTCACAAAATGCTTTGTATGTGTGCGCGCGGGCGTGTATGCGTGCGTGTACGATGCACGCATGCGCATTACCCCATTGTCTCACTATATACACATATGTACGCACGCACACGCTGACCACTATTCGTTCCCTTATTGTAGTATCTTCACTTAGATACATCTACTTCTACATGCAATTTCATGCATGCAGTCATACATGCATGTACATGCAGTTATATATTATATATA
>NW_026395608.1:0-233 GCF_001194135.2 Octopus bimaculoides | reverse complement strand
TATGGTCTCACTTGTCTTGCTGGGTCTTCTCATGCACAGCATATTTCCAAGGGTCTCGGTCACTAGTCATTGCCTCAGTGAGGTCTAATGTTCGAAGGTCATGCTTCACCACCTTATTACAGGTCTTCCTCGGTCTACCTCTACCACAGGTTCCCTCAGCCGCTAGGGTGTGGTACTTTTTCACACAACTATCCTCATTCATTCTTGCCACATGTCCATACCAGTGCAATCGT
>NW_026395605.1:0-3273 GCF_001194135.2 Octopus bimaculoides | reverse complement strand
GTGATGAGCTTCTTTCAGTTTCCGTCTACCAAATAACTCACAAAGCTTTGGTCGGCCCGAGGCTAGGTGCCATGTGATGGGATTGAACCCGGAACCATGTGATCGGGTAGCAAGCTTCTTACCACACAGCTGCTCCTGTACCTATGCCTGCTAGGTGCAACGCTGCTTCTATGGCAACACATACACAAACCATCGTCTTCACCTTGCTCCAGTCCACTCAGATGACAAAATTGAGTAATCCTGTGATGAGCTGGGATTCCTCTCCAGGAGGGATGAATATACACCCCACAAGATCTGTAAATTCAGCCTTATGAGCCCCTTACTAATTTTAGGAAGTGGTCTTACTCGGTCACATGAGTAAACTCCCACCAAACCCAAGCATGTAGACAGGCAGATGCGGATTATAAAATTCTATTGATGCTGGCCTTGCAGTCGGCATCAAAACACAAACATTGTTAAAATATTTTATTTCAAGGTTAAGTGAATCCTTTTATCAGTTGATATTCACTAGTTTTCTTGTATTTATGCTTTATAAAAATGTTCATTAATGTGTGTGTGTGTGTGTGTGTGTTGTTGTTGTTTTTTATTTTGTGAATAGAAATTCACTTAACTATAATTATCCATCAGGTCAAGTGCTTATGAATCACCTGTGTATGTGTGTGTGTGTGTGTGTGTGTGTGTGTGTAAACCATAAACACCTTTGTCAGATTGAGCGTATCTGAAGATAGCGTTAAGGAGAGGACAAGTGCTTCTTGGAGACACTTATCCTCTTAGACAGAGACAGACAGACAGACAGACACAAACAGACAGAGACAGGCACATACATACAGTGGAACCTCAGTATACAAACTCTCCCCTCACTGTGAACAAATCAATTTACAAACAATTTTTGAATTATAAAATGCCTTGAATAACAAACAGTGTCTTGAGAAATGAACATGCCAGAGAGCAACAATGGCTGGCAACAAGCTGGGAACATCAGTGGGAGAGAATCATTTATTGACAGGCTTTCCCACAGTGCTCATCCCTTTCTCCAGAATTTTCTCTGGGAAAAGTAGTCAGTTGGCATGCTAGACATACCACACAGTTATCATTCAAATTACATTGTACAGTGTTTGTAAAAAGTGTAAAGTTAGTCGACAGATCTGGGGTTTTTTGCGTTCACAAAATATGCATTTTTTTTAAAAGACAGTAAAAACTCTGCAAATCAGCTATAATAATAGAGTTTTCCAGTCTAATTATTATGAAGGTATGATGTTGTGGAGATAAAAATTGGAGGAAAAGTTACAGAAGTTAAAAATCGAGAAAACTGTGTTTATAGCCAATAGTGAGACAGAAATTTCCTGCGTTTAGTGGAGGAGTCAACTTTAAGGTTGTACCCTGTGAAATTTATAGTTTATCATCTGTGAAATGACCTCTTCAGTGTGTGTTTCTAAATAAACAGAAATACCTAATAAGATTAACATGTATCATCTATTTCTTTTGTCTCCTCATTGATTTTTATGTTTTTATTATTTTGTTTTCAATTTGTAATATTAATGTATTTGTCTCCATGAGTTTACTTTATTTCAGTTTTATGATTACCTTTCATGTATTTGTGTACATCATTAATATATGTGTGTGTTTAGGGAAAGGAGTGGGGCGTCTGTCTCTAAATCTTCAAAGGTGAGTAACGTTTTTATGCTTGGGTTTATAAACTACGATAAGAACGACACTGGTCAACAAAGAATTTGTCCCAAGAAAAAAAAACAAGGCTGGCCCCTTTGAATTACAGGTACAACAGGAACAGGAAGGAAGAGTGAAAGGAAGTTGTGGTGAAAGAGTACAGCAGGGTTCGCCCCCCCCCTACCAGAGCCTCGTAGAACTTTAGGTGTTTACGCTCAATAAACACTCACAACGCTCAGTCTGGGAATTGAAACCGTGATCCCATGACTGCGAGTCTGATGCCCTAACCACTGGTCCATTGTGCCTCCACATAAGTACATACATGCATAGACATACAAGCATATAGACACATAAATACACTCATACATACACACATACATTACTGACATACAAGCATATAGACATAAATGCACACATACCTACACACACATACATTCACATAGACACACAAGCATGTACAGATTACACATAAATAGATATACTAATGACACAGTAACAACCAAACATATAAACACCTTAGTAACACAGCATGATGTAAACACTGGCAAACTTGGCATAGAATCAATATATATTACACACACACACACACAAATATAGATTAATTATAGGATTCAACCCTAACCCTTGCCGAACTGCTAAGTTACGGGGACGTAAACACACCACCATCGGTTGTCAAGCGATGGTGGGGGGACAAACACAAACACATATATATATATACATATATATATATGATGGGCTTCTTTCAGTTTCTGTCTACCAAATCCACTCATAAGGCTTTGGTCAGTCCCAGGATACAGTAAAAGACACTTGCCCAAGGTGCCATGCAGTGGGACTGAACCCGGAACCATGTGGACTGTAAGCATGCTATTTACCACACAGCCACTCCTACACCTGATTTATAAATCTTCCTATGTTTATATATATTTATAAATTCTTATGAATTTTTTATCATGTCTCATGCATGTGAATACATCTTTGTATATTGTGGAGAATTTCAACAATTTAAAATGGATTCAATGGATATATACACCAACCTCTGAAATTTGCTTCTCTCTTTCTTAATTATATATATATATATATGTATGTATATATATATATACACCTATTTCTATATTACAGTCTACTTATTCAGTGTTACAATCCAGTACCTCAATGTTTTATTTTCATGAGGTACTGAATAAATGTATAGATGTGTGAGTGTGTGTGTGTGTGTGTGTAGTCCCTGACAAATCGCTGCCCCCACAACTCACCTTCCTAACACCCCCTTCCTCCACCCTTGCCCACCATTCACAGAGTTCCCCCTCCCCCTCTTTTCTTGCACTCTCCGTGAACTTGACCTGTCCACTTGCCAGGTCCAACCCCCCACTGTACAACTTCGTTTATACACACACCAAACCCCTCACCCCACCCCCAACTTACAGGTAAACCTCAAACAAAGCTTCTCCTCTCTCTCTCTTTCTGTTTCGTCACTTCTGCAAGACGGTTGGTGTCAGAAGCTGCAGGTGACTTAGCAAATAAAGTCAATGGGTTCCTCATTGGTCTTCCATAAACAACCTTTCCCAGACTTGTGCCTCGGAGGGGAACTTTCTAGGTGCAATCCCATGGTCA
>NW_026395604.1:0-226 GCF_001194135.2 Octopus bimaculoides | reverse complement strand
ATTGAGAGAGATACATACATGCAGATGTTCTCAATGTGTGTGTTTGTGTGTTTGTGTGTACATATATATATAAATGTATGTATGCATTAGCTGGTAAGACCCCATCAGATAGAGATACTACTTTGTCAGCATATACTTAACAGTAACTCAACAACTCCCTTAGAAACATGTATATGTGTATGTGTGTGTTTGTATGTATATGTGTATGTGTGCGTGTGTGTATGTA
>NW_026395603.1:114-229 GCF_001194135.2 Octopus bimaculoides | reverse complement strand
TTTATCTACCTATCTATCTTTCTTCTTACCCATCTCTCCCTCTCGCTCTGTTCCCTTCTGTTGTTCTGGCCTGTACTTCACTGCTATACCCTTCTGTCCCTTCCTCCTTGTTCCA
>NW_026395603.1:0-104 GCF_001194135.2 Octopus bimaculoides | reverse complement strand
CTCCACCATCCTCTCTGCTCTCGTGTGACCTGTGATCAGCTTTCTTTTCATTCTAGCCGCTGTGAAGGCAAGACGAACTACTAGCGTTCTACCTCAGATTCGCG
>NW_026395602.1:0-316 GCF_001194135.2 Octopus bimaculoides | reverse complement strand
TCCTCAGCTGCACAAAGATATAGAAATTAACTGAAATTTCATTTCAACAGTACATATCTTTATAACTGCATTTAAACTCTCCTTTCTACTTGGAGAGTTTAAATGTAGTTACAATATTATGTCCTTCTGTTGAAATGAAATTTCAGTAAATTTCTATATCTTTGTGCAGCTGAGGATTGCTCTGCATTTTACACTTAATATACTGCTCACATAGCTAAAATAAATGGAGTCGCATGAAACAACTGTAATGCATTAACTTTGAATATCCTTGTTGCATATTTTGATATATATATATGTATATATATATATATATATA
>NW_026395601.1:0-364 GCF_001194135.2 Octopus bimaculoides | reverse complement strand
ACGATGATGATGATGATGATGATTTATATGTGTGTGTGTTCGTATGTATATTTGAGTGTGAGTTTTGACGTGGGTATGTATATAAATATACATACATGAACTTATGGGAGTAAATGTGGATTTGTTTGTGTGTATATATGAGCATACACATAAGTATAAATGATTATATACACTCATCTCAATATTTTTGTAGAAACACAAAATTAAAACCATTTATAATGCCTTTTTATTACATAACATTCCTTTCCAATTTTTATCAGATTTATATCAGCCTATCTTCTCCCAAGTCTACACTCTGAATTTTCTTTCTCTTTTTTTCTTTTTTTCTTCCCTTCTTGTCCAACGTACTATCTGGTAGCGTCCT
>NW_026395600.1:0-463 GCF_001194135.2 Octopus bimaculoides | reverse complement strand
AAGAGTCGGAATAGAGTAACTTCATACTCTTAACCGTGAAACGTCGTATCGAATTAACTAAAGGCGGGTTTGTCTTTGCTTTTCTCTTCTGTATTTTGTTCTGTGTGTGCCATAAATATCGCCATCCGTTTAGAGAAAAAATTTGTAGTTTGGAATCAGTAGTTCTTTGACTGCTATTTCTAAATTTTCAGTATGTTGGAGAAGCAACTCAAGCTAATCCCTGTATATTTATGATTATATATATATATATATATATATATATATATATTCGCAATGATAGATCGCTGACCACTACATTTATATTTCTTCTCCTTGTTTCTCTCCTAACTTCTTTCTGTGCTCCTTTCAGTTGAAGAGCGTAGCTCGAAACGTCAAAGATTTTCTCTATTCACGAGCGCTAAACTAATACATCTATTTGTTGTTTACACCACCTCTCTTCGTCTGTTGTTTTTTTTCGTAAATT
>NW_026395599.1:0-425 GCF_001194135.2 Octopus bimaculoides | reverse complement strand
AACAATAATAAGGACGACAACAACAAGAACAAGAACAGCAGCAATAGCAATAAGAACAACAACAACAGCAACACAAACAACAATAAAAGTAATAACTTAATAAATAATTAAAAGAATAATTGGTAAGGTGATTATTGGAAATAAGGATAAATGGCTAACCCCGGGCTACAGTAAGAATGAATCGTGCATTTGAACATGAAATGGGCCTTAATTAATATATAATTAATGTTAGAGTATTTAATGTGTTTTAACATGAAATGGACGTTAATTGATATACTATTAATGTTAGCGTGTTTATCTAATCATTAAGTGGTTAATTGTGCGTTTTATATTTTAAATTATTTGGTTTAAATTTACTTGCGGGCAAAACATTAACCTTACTTTTTTGTGTGTATATGTGTATGCGTACTAACATGAATATATAT
>NW_026395598.1:0-948 GCF_001194135.2 Octopus bimaculoides | reverse complement strand
AACGATCTTTCGTTTGGCTATGCAAACGGTCTTTCCTTTAGTTATACAAATGATCTTTCGTTTACCTATTCAAACAATATTTCCTTTGGCTATACAAACTATCTTTCCTTTGCTTATACAAACGATCTTTCCTTTTGCTATACAAACGATCTTCACTGTGGCTATTTAAACGATCATTCCTTTGGCTATACAAACGACCTTCCCTTTAGCTACACAAACGATCTGTCCTTTAGCTATACAACCGATCTTTCCTTTGGCTATACAAACGATCTTTCCTTTAGCTATAGAAACGATTTTCCCTTTGGTTATACAAACGATCTTCCCTTTAGCTATAGAAACGATTTTCCCATTGGTTATACAAACGATCTTCCCTTTAGCTATACAAACGATCTTTCCTGTAGCTAAACAAACGATCCTTCTTTTGCCTATAGAATCGACCTTTCATTTAGCTATACAAACGATCTTTCCTTTAGCTATACAAACGATCTTCCCTGTGACGATACAAACGATGTTTCATTTAGCTATACAAACGATCTTTCCTCTCGCTATACAATCGATCTTTCTTTTGGTTATACAAACGATCTTTCCTTTAGCTATACAAACGATCTTTCCTTTAGCTATGCAGACGATCTTTTCTGTAGCTATACAAACGATCTTTCCTTTGGCTATACAAACGATCTTTCCTTTGGCTATGCAGACGATCTTCCCTTTAGCTACACAAACGATCTGTCCTTTAGCTATACAACCGATCTTTCCTTTAGCTATACAAACGATCTTTCCTTTAGCTATGCAAACGATCTTTACTTAAGCTATACAAACGATTTTTACTTTGGCTGTACAAACGATCTTTCCTCTCGCTATACAAACGATCATTCCTTTGGCTATACAAACGATCCTACCTTTAGCTATACAAACGATCTTTCTTTTGGCTATACAAACGATCTTTCC
>NW_026395597.1:0-434 GCF_001194135.2 Octopus bimaculoides | reverse complement strand
ATCATCATCATCATCATCGTCATCATCAGCATCACCATCATCATCATCATCAGCAGCATCATCATCATCATCATCAGCAGCAGCAGCAGCATCATCGTCATCATCATCGTCGTCGTCGTCGTTCTCGTCGTTTATTTATTTGTCTATTTATTTATTTATTATTATCGGGCGACGAGCTGGCAGATTTGTCAGCACGCCGGGCATAATGCTTAGCGAAATATTTCCTCCGTCCTCACATTCTGATTTCAAATCCGCTGAAGTCAAACTCGTCTTTCATTCTTTTTGAGGTCAGTAAAATAAGTAACAGTTAAGCCCTGGGGTCGATGCAAAATTTGAAACGATTGTTATTATCATCATCATCATTATCATTATTGTTATTATTATTGAGAGAGCAGTGTGTGCCATCAAAGTGACACTGGGGTAAAATATACGAA
>NW_026395596.1:0-253 GCF_001194135.2 Octopus bimaculoides | reverse complement strand
CAATTGACAAACTTGTTGATATGACTGGTGTGTCCTGGAACTCCTGCCAACCAATTTTGAGGAAGGAATTACGAATGAAAACTGTTGCAGCAAAACTTGTGCCTTGCTGGCTCAAAGAAGATCAAAAGCAGTCATGACTAAATGTGTGTCTTACACAAGGACATAGCATGTCATTAGGTATTGAACTCATGACTTTAATGCCTTTATGATTGTAAGCCTGACACCTCTAACCACCAAGCCATGTGTCTTCACA
>NW_026395595.1:342-472 GCF_001194135.2 Octopus bimaculoides | reverse complement strand
GCGGTTCTTCCGGCGGGTTGAACACTTTTGGTAAGTCTTTTAGCTCGATAGTTTCTTTAGAAAATCTGTTCTTGAAGTCCTTGTGAAGTTCTTTAGGGATCTTTGCAATGCTGTTCAGATTTTTACTGTT
>NW_026395595.1:0-103 GCF_001194135.2 Octopus bimaculoides | reverse complement strand
CGCCTTTTTCGCGACACCGTCTCGAAGTCCATTCCTTCTACTGACGGTGTTGCTTTGATTGGTTTTTCGATTTGTTCTGATTCAGTGACAGCCCTCTGCATAA
>NW_026395594.1:0-621 GCF_001194135.2 Octopus bimaculoides | reverse complement strand
GTTTCGTTAATGAAAAATGTGGCCCCCGTTTTAAAAAAGATCCCAAGATAGTTCCATCTATATTTCTTGTAATAACTGAAATGTTTCACATTCACAACACATAAAGTTTAGCCAGTGTAGTAATATGCAGGCCCTCTCTATACGATAAGCTCACCAAAGATCATACGCCTTCTTTTATAACTTTTTTCATTATCGTAGAAATTCTACACTTTTTTGGCGAACATTATAAAGAGTCCAGAACATATCTTCCAAGTTTCATTGAAAAAGTAAATTAGGTATGTCAATTTACAAAATCTATGGCATTTTCATTTATTTTCAGAAAGTTTTCGCCACAAGCAGAATGCACAAGGATTGATTAAGTAACGTCTTCGTGATGAATGCATATTAATCTGAAAGAAAGATAAAGACTATTTTAAAAGTAAGATTAAATATCAAAAATTAAATTGTATAACAAAACTGTTGCAGAGTAAAGTGATAAAAATAATCCTTCTGCTCTTGTCATCTACAACATTGGGGTAAAAATCATGAGTTTGGTGTGCAGAAATTACAATACCTCAAAAATCAAAACCGAATTGGCAAGAGTAATGTCATTTTTTTGTTTCTTTTTTTAGTCTTATTATT
>NW_026395593.1:0-317 GCF_001194135.2 Octopus bimaculoides | reverse complement strand
ATATACACACACACACACACACATATATATATACGTATATGTATATATAGAGAGAGGTGGGGATAACTAAGTATAGACATAGATACATCTGTAGCTATGTATGTGTATGCACATATATGTATGTGTGTGAGCGTATATGGTATATTTATATATGCACACACATACAGAGGAAATGAGAGGTATATATATGTGTATATATGTGTGTGTGTGTATATGTATATATATATATTTGTATGAATATATATACATACGTATCTATACACACATACATATATATATATATATACATATATATATAGACACACACACACACACAC
>NW_026395592.1:0-538 GCF_001194135.2 Octopus bimaculoides | reverse complement strand
TGATGATGATGATGATGATGATGTTATTCTTGGTGATGGTGTTGTTTAACCCCAGGCCAAGACTGATCTAACAGACTCATGATCAAAAGTCTTCACTCTGTGACTTCCTTGTCCTTTCAGACACATTGTCCTGTCTTTGACTGCATTTTTCAATGGGACTTTTCTTTTATTCACAATAATAAACACCATTTTGGAGGAGATTTACCATATATATATATATATATATATATATATATATATATATATATATATATATATATATATATATATATATAAATGGAACAAAAACGCAATAGAGGACATTAAAATGTTTGGCCAGATAGAAGATACAAAGGCGGACAAGAGAAGCAACGATTAGAAGGACAGGCAAAAGATGACGGAACATTTGTGGCCTTCATTCCTCAGTCAAGTTCCAGACGTCATGACCATTTCGGGCAGTTACACTTGAGATGGTTTGATCTGGTTGCCCTTTAAACACACAGCCAGCCTTCACCTATGTATATATATATATATGTATGTACGTATGTATAAAACATCA
>NW_026395591.1:0-299 GCF_001194135.2 Octopus bimaculoides | reverse complement strand
CTGTCCCCTTCGAGGTGGTCTGGGATACCATCACCGTCATCATCATCATCAAGATAATCTGGGATGCCATCGCCATCAGCATCTTCCTTGTAATCTGGGATTCCATCACCATCACTGTCTCCCTTGAGGTGGTCAGGGATACCATGTCCATGACTGTCCTTCTTCAGTTTTGCAGAGCCAGTTTTCCCATCAATCGAAAGTATTTTTCTTTTACAAAATGTGCAGACCTTAAATAGAAAAAAAGAAAATATCTTATTATATTTGTAATATGGATTATTATACTAAATCTTATATATATA
>NW_026395590.1:0-319 GCF_001194135.2 Octopus bimaculoides | reverse complement strand
ATATATATATGATGTATCAGCTCTCTGTCTACCTGTGAATATATCTACCTATCTATCCCTCTCCATCCGTTCTCTGAGCTGGCCCGTATATATATGCCTATGTCTATGCATATATTACTCAATGTCTACATAACTGTCGACATTGAATTAATAAATCAATCAATCAATTATTCTATATATGCTAATTTGTCTACTATTCTTTTAGTTCAATACATCTCTATGTATCTCGTTCAGATCTACCTAGTACTTCCCTCATCATCTCTTCTAGTTCTCTCCCGCTCTCTCGCTATATATATATATATGTATGTATATATGTATG
>NW_026395589.1:0-418 GCF_001194135.2 Octopus bimaculoides | reverse complement strand
AGATAGATAGATAGATAGATAGATAGATCTACGTCGTTGTTGGATCTTCCACGTATATCTTTCTTTGCGCTTCCTCTTTTGTGCCGTTTCTTCTGATGGCAAGCAACATCTGTTTTTGCTTGGAAGAATTGTCCAGAGACCATATTTGATGTTTGGTAAAGGTTTTGTTGGAGTTGGCAGGTCTTTCCTCGAAGTTGTTTATATTCTTCATTTCTTGGACGATTTTTTTCAAAATGTTCTGTATCGAAATTTGATGTGACGACATACTTTTCTGTCTTTTCCGTTTTGTTCCAGGATTTATGGAATTATATATGGTAGCAATAGTTATTTAGATAAAATATAGGTAATAAGTACAACATTAGTAAATATAAATATAACAATTACTATCACAACAATAAGATTAGTATCTCGGAATCTA
>NW_026395588.1:0-787 GCF_001194135.2 Octopus bimaculoides | reverse complement strand
ATAGCACCATTTGAGCATGATCGTTACCAACGTCGCCTTCCTGGCACGTGGAAAGACATTCGAGCGAGATCGTTAGCATGGCCATACCTCCTGACTGGTCACTACACTACACTCCTGGAGTGGTTGGCGTTAGGAAGGGCATCCAGCTGTAGAAACTTTGCCAGATCAGATTGGAGCCTGGTGCAGCCTCTGGTTCACCAGTCCTCAGTCAAGCTGTCCAACCCATGCCAGCATGGAAAATGGACGTTAAACGATGATGATGATGAAAGAACCTTGTCATCAAGCTCTCTTCATTATATTTTGGAAAGTAACTTTGCCTTTATCCAGCTGTTGTTTGTAACATTTCATGTTAATTTTAACGAGAAATTTTGATGGAAGATTCTAATTTAGATCACTTTAAACTTTTAGTTATCATATTCCTGTAGAATTACACTGCATTTGTTGCAATTAATTTGGAAAATAGCAAAATATTTAGTAAAGTAATTTTGTTAAGCTGGTGTTTCGAACATAAATTAACATAAATTAACATCAGACTGTGATGGAAGGTTTTAATGTAGGTCTCTTTCAAGCAGGAAGTTCACATCATAGAATCAGGCAGATTGGTATCAAGAGTGTTAAAAACAAATTTCCGTTAGCAACATAAAATTAATTAAATCAATCAACAAACAACTAAATAAAGTATCACATGTCACCCGTCACATGTCTAATTAATATGCAAGTTTTCAGCTCTCAAATGTATTGTCACAGCTAAATACAGGGGTGTGCTGAAAAATTCCTGTCTTTGAGT
>NW_026395587.1:0-220 GCF_001194135.2 Octopus bimaculoides | reverse complement strand
CTTACTCTTGATGGTTACCTAGTTGGATTAGAATTTTATGTAAAGTATGATTACTTGCAGGTTTTTAAAATATCTGTTTTCTGTTTTCTTGAATTATATTTCAACAAACTTTATCTAATTTCCTCTTCCATGTTTCCATATCATTTCATTCGTTTCTTTTATCAGTACGATTTCTTGCTTATTATTATTATTATTATTATTATTATTATTATTATTATTA
>NW_026395586.1:0-273 GCF_001194135.2 Octopus bimaculoides | reverse complement strand
GGTTCTAAGGTCGCAAAAGCTGCTCGCGACATTTGTGCTGTGTATGGAGAGGGTGCCACAGTTGAAAGAACCGCTCGTGATTGGTATGCCAAGTTCAAAAATGGAAATCTTGACCTCAAAGACGCACCTCGTTCTGGCCGTCCAGTTGAGTTCGATGAAGAGAGATTAAACCAACATTTGCACGAAAATTCTCGTCAAACATGGAACTGGAAGAGAAAATGGAATGCTCCCACACTGCTATAGAAAAGCATCTTTACTCGATGGGAAAGGTTC
>NW_026395585.1:0-372 GCF_001194135.2 Octopus bimaculoides | reverse complement strand
AAGCAACCTGTTGCTGATCCCTTAATTTTGTTTATATATGTATGTATGTAGATATGCGTTTGTGCGATGAGTGCGAACAATGAAGTTGCATGCGATGGGAGGGAGACGGGAGGAAGAGATGAGGTCATAGACAATGGAGGACCCTGTCTGTTGGTAGCTAGGCGTGGGGTTGGAGGGCAAAGGGCGAAAGAATGAGGTGTCTTGAAGTTGCCGGAGAGCTTCAGCATTGTAGAGGTCCGTGCGCCACAACACTACGGCTCCGCCCTTGTCGGCCGGTTTTATATATATGTATAAATATATATTTTATACATATATATATATGTTCATATATATCTATGTATATATATATATATATATATATATATATATATA
>NW_026395584.1:0-409 GCF_001194135.2 Octopus bimaculoides | reverse complement strand
CTCTATCCTCTCTCTCTCTCTCTTCCTCCCTCTTTTCATCACTCTCTCACTTCCTCTATCTCTCTCTGCCTCCATCCTTCCCTCTCTCCATCGCTGTATCCCTCCCTCTATCTCTCCCTCTCTTGATATTTATCCACTTTCCCCGTCGGTTTTTCCACGATCTTCTACTCACATATTCCTTTTATTTCTCTCTCTCTCTCTCTCTCTCTGTTTCTCTTTGTTTCTCTATCTATCTATCTATCTATCTATCTATCTATCTATCTATCTATCTTTCTTTCTATCTGTCTGGCTGTTTATCGCCCACCAAGACTGGGTTTTCAGACTATCACAATAGTAACAAAGTAGCCTCAACTTCAAATAACAAACACAGAAATGTGTGTGTGTGTGTGTGTGTGTGTAAGAGAGAGAG
>NW_026395583.1:0-255 GCF_001194135.2 Octopus bimaculoides | reverse complement strand
TTCCTAAGAACAGAAAGCACTTTCATGCAAACCCATGCAAATTTTACCCTTTCCCTTCATTTTTAAACAAACAATAACTTCCATTATGTCATTAACTATATATCAATGGTGCCGATTCTGCCCATAAGAAAGGAGCAAATAATACAATGTCATAACACCCGGGCAACGCTGGGATGCATTGCTAGCGTTTAATATAATTTATATATAGTTCAAATTTATAAATATACATATATATATATATATATATACATATAT
>NW_026395582.1:3548-4230 GCF_001194135.2 Octopus bimaculoides | reverse complement strand
GTGTGTGTGTGTGTGTGTGTGTGTGTGTGTGTGCATGTATCGTGTGACAGAGAGAAAAAATAATTATAAGACTAGTTGAGAAATAAATGAGAAAATGTCAATTAAAAGCTATTGAGGGCGGTGCTCCAGTGTGGCCACAATGATTGAAACCAGCAAACAAATAAGAGAGAGAAATAAAACAGTAAGGATGATATTGCGGTGACGGTCGTTGTGGTGGTGGTATGAGTAATAAGGATGGTCAGGTGATAGTGTTAGTGGTGGAGGTCACAAGTGGAATATTTTGACCATAAGTCTGCTCTAACTTGGCTGTCCTGGACTTAAAACAGAAACCAGCAACACACACACACACACACACACACACATTCACATTCTTGCATTGCTCTAAATATGACATAACTCTGGCCAAGCTGGAGCAGCATTATATAAACATATATTATATTACATTTCTCTTTTTTAATATCTTCACCGTTTCTCGTTTCCAGATGGCGGAAGTTTTTAATCAGAATTTGACCAGCTTTCCTCAAGAGAGAAGACGAACATCAATATTTTCCAAATAAAAAAATCGATTAAAAACAAATTTTAATAAAAGATCCGATGAAACTATTTTGTCTTTTCGTTTCTTTCATTCCATTCCCATCTCGTATCTTGTCATCTGCATTCTGTTCCTTTGACTACAACACAC
>NW_026395582.1:1423-2990 GCF_001194135.2 Octopus bimaculoides | reverse complement strand
TATATATATATATATATATATGTATGTATATAAATGCATATACATACACACACACACACATACATATATATATATATAGTAACTCACACACATATACGTACCCAAATACAAACATATATATGGGAGAATATACAAATAATAACAACAGACGAGGACAGGTGGTGTAAATAACAAAAGGATATATTAGTATACACTGGTTTACGTATCTACGCATATTTCATTTATATGTACTTTTTTCCGATTGTTACGCGAGAATCAAATCGAATTCTAAAATTAAAATTTTATCTCTGCCATACATTAATTTAGTTGTGTGGTGGTGGTGGTGGTGGTGGTGGTTTTCAAATTTATCTCTGTGGAACGGTCTGAGGTCCAATCTCGTGGTGTAGCATCATTTGATCTTTTTTCTTTTTTTTTTTTTGTTAATGGACTTGGGACTGAAATTGTATTGTTACTGATAGATCTACTCATAGATGTATGTGTGTGTGTGTGTGTGTGTGTGTGTGTATGCGAGCGTGCATGCGTTCCTATATAGATATAGATAAAAAATATATGTGTTTGTGTGCTTGTATGCAAATGTATGTATATATGCATATATAGATGCATGTACATATATATATATGTGTGTGTGTGTATATATATATAATATACAGATGCATCTACATATATATGTGTGTATATATATATATATATATATATATATATATATATATATATATATGCATCTATAGATGCATGTACATATATATGTGTGTTTTTATATATGTGTGTGTATATAGATGCATATTTATGTATATATGTTCACAGACATGTAGGAATATGTATATGTATGTATACACACACATACATATATATGCATATATATATCTAAATATACATATATATATGTGTGTGTGTGTGTGTGTGTGTGTGTGTGTGTGTGTGTACACATTGATGTGCATATATGTATGTATACACTATATAACCGACCAATTCACAAACGCTATCATTCCACTCGTTGGAACTGCTATGGGACGGAGACTAATCTGTATTAGTGATTAACATGGATTACTTTGCTGTTATCCTTGTTGTTGCTGTTGCTGTTTCTGGTGGACAAGCAGGTCTAACTCCTTTAATTACTTGTTATTGTTCTCGTTTGATCCCTGCTAATGGTCCCTCCAATGTTTTTTGTTATAGGTGTATATTCATATACTGCTCTGACTGGCTAACCATGTATCTCCTTTACAGACAGACACACACCTAAATGTATCTTTAACATAGAAAATTACTGAAGCTTTTCTCTATGAAATTAAGTTGATTCAGCCAAAAGAAAAGAATTTGAAAATCATCAGAACATTATGATTTTTCATCAAATGTCAACTATTCAAATGCAACCAACAGGAGGACACTTTCACCAGCCCTTCATAAAACACTCCTTAGACACACCACCCTCAATCATGTTAAAGTGGCTGCAAATATGAGATATATATATATATGTATGTATGTATGTATGCATGCATGCATGTGTTGGTATCCTAAAGACATTTAAAATTTTGAGGGAAAGTGAAATATTTCGTTTTTTAACACAATA
>NW_026395582.1:0-329 GCF_001194135.2 Octopus bimaculoides | reverse complement strand
CTATATATATATATATATATATATATATAAATATATATATATATGTGTGTGTGTGTGTGTGTGTGTGTGTGTGTGTGTGTGTATGTATGTATGTATGTACGTATG
The DNA here is from genome assembly GCF_001194135.2 of Octopus bimaculoides. NCBI lineage: Eukaryota > Metazoa > Mollusca > Cephalopoda > Octopoda > Octopodidae > Octopus > Octopus bimaculoides. The sequence continues at coordinate 224 of NW_026395582.1, read as the reverse complement.
TATATGCATATATGTGTGTGTGTGTGTACCTATGCATATATATATGTATATATAGAAAGAGAGATAGAAAGAGGGAGAGAGAGAGAAATAGGGGAGAAAGGGAGAGCTAGCTAGTTAGCGTGATAGATAGATATAGATATACATACGTATGTACATATATAAAAGTATATCATACATTTATGTTTTTACAGGAACTCGAAAATTCAATTATGAAGTTGGTTCTT
>NW_026395581.1:0-1265 GCF_001194135.2 Octopus bimaculoides | reverse complement strand
ATATATATGTATATAATGTATATACCATTCTCTATATTCATTACAGTGTGCGTCTTTCTTGCATATTGATTTGTGCAATGTGTCATTTCCTCGTATATAATTGTTTGTGCCACGTCATATTTTGTTTGTAGCCACCGGGACCCTCATCTTCGCTTTCTTCGTCATCCTCTGTTACACTTGGAGAGAACCAAACCACAACAGATCCCTTGCAAAGTACTTCGGTACATATCTATTTCACATTAATTGTTAATGTCAAAATGTTGCATCATCCTCTGTGACTGTGTGTATTTGTGTCAGCCTGTCTGTTTGTCTGTCTGTCTATCTGTCTGTCTGTCTGTATGTCTCTCTCTCTCTCTCTCTATATATATATATATCAAAATCAGCAACAAGGATATTCAAGGTTAATGCAGTACGATCGTTTCATGCGACTCTATTTATTTAAGCAATGTGAGCATTTCATTAAATGTAAAATGCAGAGCAATTTTCAGCTGCAGAAAGATACAGAAAATTTACGGAAATTTCATTTCTCTAGGACATATTATTTTAACTAAATTTAAACACTCCAAGTGGGAACGAAGAATACAAGACACCATTTTGACTTAGACAGTATTTTGACTTAGCCTGTATGGCCTGGCTAAGTTAAAATGGTTTTTTGTATTCTTCATTCTCACGTGGAGTGTTTAAATGTAGTTACACAAATATGTCCTTCTGCTGAAATGAAATTTTAGTAAATTTTCTGTATCTTTGTGCAGCTGAAAATGGGTCTGCATTTTACATTTAATGTAATGCTCGCATTGCTTAAATAAATGAAGTTGCATGAAACGATCGTACTGCATTAACCTTGACTTTCATTGTTGCTTATTTTGATTTTTGATGACCTTATTTTGGAATTCACTGGATAATACCATACTTAATTCTGGTGCCTAAACTTAAGGACCATATTCACCTTGAATCTAAATTTTATATATATATATATTGTATACAGCATTCTCTATATTCTTTAACGTGTGCGTTTTCTTGTATTTTGATTTGTGCAATGTGTCATTTCGTTGTATATAATTGTTTGTGCCACGTCATATTTTGTTTGTAGCCAATGGGACCCTCATCTTCGCTTTCTTCGTCATCCTCTGTTACACTTGGAGAGAACCAAACCACAACATATCCCTTGCAAAGTACTTTGGTACATATCTATTTCACATTATTTGTTAAAGTCAGAATGTTGCATCATCCTCTGTGTATGTGTGTCTTTGTGTCAGCCTGTTTGT
>NW_026395580.1:2713-3808 GCF_001194135.2 Octopus bimaculoides | reverse complement strand
TGGGGTACTTCCAGCTCCTGTGTGTCGGGAAGATTTGAACCAGTAGCAGAATCTGGTTCATCATTCGAGTACGTGGTCCTTTATAACCCGGTCGATGACCATTCCGGTTTGTATTTTGTTTTGTTAACAGTGAGGCATAACAAGCTTCGACGTCGACGCTAGGGGACGGATCTGTCTGTTTAGGGTTAATTTTTTGAGACAACACCGTCTCCGAGCTCTCGTGACATAGCTTCTTAAGGCTAACTGATCTATATCGAGTACGTGGCCCTTTGTGATTCGGTCGACGACCAATCTGGTTTGTAATCTGTTTTGTTATCACTGAGGCATGACGAGCTTTAGCGTTGACATTAGGAGACGGAGTTGTCTGTCTAGGGTCAATTTTTTGAGACAACACCGTCACCGAGTTCTCAGCATGTAAACATTGCTCGTAGCGTAGTTTCTTAAGGCTAGCAGATCGGTATTCGTCTGTATTTTTTTTGTTGATAGATTTATCTCCGGACATAGTGTATTTTTTTGTTGTTGTCTTTTTTGTGTGGCGTTTTAAACTTATGAATGGTTCACTCTGTCTGTGTTTGTTCACATAATGAAAATAAATAAAGAAGAAAAAAAAAGAAAAGAGTTTTGTTTTTGCTTCGTTTGTGATTCGTGTTTTCGTATGCTTGAGTGTGTCCTGTGAATTTCACGTAGCTGTGTAAACATTAAGATGCATGTGTAGTTCTATGGGTATCAAAACGTATATATCATTGTGTAGACGTTCGAGTGTGTGCGTAATTATTCAATATATGTACTTACTATTTTGTTCCATTTCTTTTTTATAGTTTGTAAACTTCCCGGTGTTGATTTTGCGCGTGTGATCGCACGTGTTTCACTGAGACATCGTGCATAGGAGAACCTGTGCTTTGTATGGCAGTAAAATTTCATTTTTTAAAATTATCTTCGTTAAAAGACCGCTTCCTTCAAATCTTCCACCGGTTCTTTTGCCTAATACCATCGATGTTATTGGATTAGATTTGTTTTTGTATAGGGAGCCCGATGTAGCACATCCATGTTGTTATTCAGCCCGGTGCTATTATTATTATTATTATTATTATTATT
>NW_026395580.1:0-2067 GCF_001194135.2 Octopus bimaculoides | reverse complement strand
TTTAGAGAAACGTTGTCATCTGCTGGTATTGATACATCAATTAGAAAGCATTTTTTTTCTTCATGAACTTTGACAACTATATCTGGTCTATTTGCCTTAATTTCTCTATCTGTGTGTATTGGCATATCCCAGAGTATGGTTGCTTTCTCGTTTTCTGTGACCTTTTCTGGCGTGTGTTTATACCATCTTTTTTCTGTTGTTATTCCATAGTGTTGGCATAGCTTCCAGTGTATATAGGTCCCAGCTCTGTCGTGTCTGTGAATATATTCCTTCTTAGCCTGGACTGGGCAGCCAGAGATAATATGATTTATTGTTTCTTGTCGATCTCCACATATTCTACAGTTACTTGTTATTATTTGTATGGCAGTAAAATTTCATTTTTTAAAATTATCTTCGTTAAAAGACCGCTTCCTTCAAATCTTCCACCGGTTCTTTTGCCTAATTCCATATTATTATTATTATTATTATTATTATTATTATTATTATTATTATTATTATTATCATTATTATTATTATTATATATGGATATAGGTTTATATAAAATTCATTCTTACACATGCAAATGAGAGAATGGAGAACATGGAATGGATGGGACAAGAATATTAGCCTATTGAGACTTAGGTCTAATTATGCGTAGCAGAATGGCATATTCGCAATACTAAAAGCTAAAAGGTTTCAAATTACAGGCACTCCTTCAAGTATGATTGGTTCTATAAATTTTCCAAAAAGTGAAATGGAATTTATGACTACATGAGGGAATCGCATCAGAAAATGTATTTAATGCGTTTGAACTGTATGATCTAAGGATGATATATGATTCCCTTATACATAACCTGCATCTATTCAAACTAGCACTATAATTAGGCGGTCCTCCATAATTATGGACCAGGATAAAGTATAATCAGTGTTGCTATCTCTTAGGTGGTGTATATATGAGGCGAGAGTCATTGAGTTTTTATGCTTAACATTAGAAAAGGAATTTAAATGGGCTCTGTATCTCCTCTTAAAATCTTAAACAGTGCTTCCTATGTATACCTCAGTTTTTTTTTTTTGGGGGGGGGGGGTTATCTTCTTTTACTGTACATTTATATACCACATTTTTCCTAAGACATGAACCGCCAAGTGGACATGATTCGGGTATTCTACAGCTACATGTTTTTTTTTTAATTTGCCCAACTAAGTCTGATTTGGGCCTCGTTAAAAATAAGCGATTAATCACTTGGTTCGATTCCCTCGAAGATAAGCAACATATCCATTTTATTCAGTTTGATATTTCTAATTATTACGCCTCTATTTCTCTTATTCTTTTAAACAAAGCCTTAATTTTTGCCCGCAACTTTACTGATATCTCTAGGTCAGATATTGACATAATTTTGGCAATCAGAAAGATCCTTATTAACTTGAAAGAACGTAACTGGATAAGATCGGAGTCTACGTACTGTTTTGATATAACTATGGGTTCGTCCGATTCAGCACAGGTGACGGATTTGGTGGGACTGTATCTCCTCTCCCAAATTAAAAATAGCTTTCCAAACGTATCCGGAGGTCTTTATAGGAACGATGCACTCCTTGCTACCTATGGCCTATCTAACAGGCTGTAGAAAGGATAAAAAAGGCCTTAGGAATTACTTTTGATAGTCCTTAATATTGAATTATACTACCCATGTCGAAGACCCAATCAATCCCTGCAATATATTAACGTTTCCTCTAATCATTCTAAGTTAACTATCAACATGATTATTACAGCTATTTCCATTAGAATTTCAAATTTATCTCCCAATGAGGAGATCTTTAATCAGCATGCTTCGGTTTATAATAACGCCTTGAAACTAAATGGTTTTAATGAGCAAATTTCCTACATACCTAACTTCAAAGAAAATTGGCAAATATATCTCCTAACTCTATCTCTAAAACTACTAGTACAAACCCTGTATTGGTAAACATAGATATAAATAAGCCATTTGATATTCACTCCATACCTAGGGGAATACAACCTAGTAATAAATATAAAAAATAAAGATCCTAGTCCTGAAAAGTCTAGCATGATTAAACAATCCAATTCTAGAA
>NW_026395579.1:0-229 GCF_001194135.2 Octopus bimaculoides | reverse complement strand
TCTGTTGTCATAGCTCTTGTGTAGAATTGATTCTTGAAGTACATATAAAGCTATAAATAAGAGCATGCACATATTGGGTTGAAAAAAAATCCTAAAAGATACCTGTGGGACTTGAACCCACATCTCTTTCATTGACATGGCAGGCATTCTGCCATTAGACCAAAGCAATCCTCTGAATCCTCTTTTAATCCATTTTAGAAACTTTCAAGAGTGTGAAATAATTTTTTTT
>NW_026395578.1:0-348 GCF_001194135.2 Octopus bimaculoides | reverse complement strand
ATATATATACATACACATGCATACATATATATATATGTTAGCAAACGTACCCGTCCTTTGGACAACTTAAGTTGCTTTGGTGGTATTTCTTCGCTTTGTTCCAGGTGCCAGCTGAGTTCAGCGATCCAATTGCTCAGTGGTATCACCCGTGAAGTAAATTTGAAGGAATCGCTGTTCACCGTCGTTGACACGAAGAACAGAGCTTATCCGACTATAGATTTGGCCCAGAAGTTTGAACGTTGGCATATAGGAATTTTAATGCAGCTTGCAGGGTTATAAGCGCGAATTTTCTGTATAAATTGCTGCGAATCAGGGTGCTGACCAAGGCGTAAAGAGAGGAAAGGCTGA
>NW_026395577.1:0-215 GCF_001194135.2 Octopus bimaculoides | reverse complement strand
GTATGTGTATATGTGTATGTGTGTGTGTGCAAAAACATAAATACATAAATGCATATAGTTGTGTTTGCATATATGGATGCTTCTATTTGCTAATATGTGCGTCTAATTAATAGTTGTGATCCAACAACACAAGTTTTTGTTTGTTCTGTCAGGACTCTGATTCCACTTACTCTGTGCTGGATGTATCCGGTTACCATGTAGTAGTTCATCTTTAT
>NW_026395576.1:0-413 GCF_001194135.2 Octopus bimaculoides | reverse complement strand
ATGGACATGTGGCAAGAATGGATGAGGATAGCTGTGTGAAAAAGTGTCACGCCCTAGTGGTTGAGGGAACCCATGGAAGAGGCAGGCCCAGGAAGACCTGGGATGAGGTGGTGAAGCATGACCTCTGAACATTAGGCCTCACCAAGGCAATGACTTCTGACCGAGACCTTTGGAAATATGCTGTGCGGGAGAAGACCCAGCAAGCCAAGTGAGACCAAAATCCAAGGCCTCTGCCTGGGATGTAGCCAGTCCACTTATACGTAACATTCCTTCTTTGGACACTAAACTCCACTTGCGAAGACCTGTGATCATTATAGTGATCAAATGTTTGATCACTATAAACAAATCATTTGTGTTGGTCATTCAACAAAAGCTGAATGCTCTCGTGTCATCTTTGATAGGCGAGTCTATCA
>NW_026395575.1:0-378 GCF_001194135.2 Octopus bimaculoides | reverse complement strand
CATACTACCATATATATATATATATACACATACATATAAGCATGCGTACATATGTGTGTGTGTGAGTGTGTGAGTGTGTGTGTATAACAACAATTAATAATTCCGCTGTGGTTATTTTTAATAAATATTTTATGCGCTTGCATCGGTTAACTGTTTTTGTCTAGAACGAAAAAACTACATTAATTCTTCATTTTCAATATTCATTTCTTATTAAGTTATCAGCTTATATTCATTTATTCAATTATTCATTGTTTTATTTATTTATTCCATGTTTCGTTATGCAGCTAGCAATCTCTAGGTAGAATTACTGACACAGTTTCAATCCCCAGTTGAAACTGGTGCAGTTAGTTTTCGAATCCTTTTAGTAAAGCGAAAATA
>NW_026395574.1:0-307 GCF_001194135.2 Octopus bimaculoides | reverse complement strand
GTTGTTGTTGTTGTTGTTGTTGTTGTTGTGGCTGTTACAGACATTATGAATATTAATGCTACGTATAAATAAGCGATTAAAACACTGCAGTCTCCCAAAATAACTGATGGTTTTGGAGCCCCAATAGTTTCCATTCTTAATGTTATTATTGTTCCTACTCTTCTAGTAGCTTATACGCATTGCGTTTTTATCCTGTGCATAGGTATGTTTGTAGTTGTTGCAATGTGATAATCATTAATGTTTTCGTTGCTTAAAATTTAATAATAACAACAATAATAATAATAATAATAATAATAATAATAATAAT
>NW_026395573.1:0-326 GCF_001194135.2 Octopus bimaculoides | reverse complement strand
CCCTTCTCTTTAAAACTTAATATTACTGTTTCTCTTTATTCAATTACTTGCATGCAGTTTGTTTATTTCTTTATTATTATTATTAACATTGTTGTTGTTGTTGTTACTGCTACTGCTGCTACATTCTGAATTTCTTCATTAAGAGTCTGTTTTTAATCATTAGTGCATTCTTTATTACTTCTTAGGTATGTTTCTTTTGTTTTATCTTCTGAAATCTATTTCATATTTATTTCATAATTAATTCCAATTCCCCTATGCCATGGGTTTCTCTCTTCTTCTATGTCTGTCTGTCTGTCTATCTATCTATCTATCTATCTATCTATCTA
>NW_026395572.1:0-384 GCF_001194135.2 Octopus bimaculoides | reverse complement strand
CGCGCCTCTAGAAGAATGAAAACCAAACTGAGACTCAGACACTATATTTGTAACTATAAAGATATTTAAACGTTCTAACTACAGAGAAATAATGGAACGCAATACACACCGAATTTTTACATACATATATACATACATACATACATACATACATACATGCATGCATGCATGCATGCATACATACATACATACATACATACATACATACATGCATGCATACATACATACATACATACATACATACATACATACATACATACATACATACATACGCATAGATCCCCTCTTCCAATTAATCAATGATCCAGGGTAGACAACCTGTCCTCGGTAAGGGTTTTTTTCCATTGATAGCCGTTTGACCAATTGACCATAGCGTTTCTCCAC
>NW_026395571.1:0-652 GCF_001194135.2 Octopus bimaculoides | reverse complement strand
TCAAGTAGTTATCGTGAAAAAAATTCATAGGGAAGAATCTATTGTTTTTCCCTAAATTCTATTTATTTAGTTATACATATATAAGGGCATAACTATACAAGAATGCCTCACGTTAACTACCATAATGAACGCATTTTTACCGAATGCGACGAAATGCAGCCTTCAAAGAAGCTAGCCTTTTAAAAACAGACTTAACTATAGATCGCTGATTTCGTGATCATTATAGTAATATATAATCTTCACTCGTCAGTATAGTATAGTCAAGACACATAGAAATAAACAAAGAATCAACGTACCAAACGAACAGCTGAGGTGTTCATTTAGCAATGAACATTGGATATATATATATATATATATATATAGAGAGAGAGAGAGATAGATAGATAGATAGATAGATAGATAGATAGATAGATAGATAGATAGATAGATAGATAGATAGATAGATATAAACACAGATAAATAGATAGATATGAATATAAGATATATATGTATACATTACACACATACACATATATTGTACACGGAACAAGAATTTTCGACTCGAGTCAAGCATAACAATCTAATCCGAATCCGCGTAAATCATAGTGAAGTTCATTCACTGATCACTATGATTTACATAAGTTTGTGAAGGAGAAACAGGCCTCTCTATCCA
>NW_026395570.1:0-361 GCF_001194135.2 Octopus bimaculoides | reverse complement strand
AATAATAATAATAATAATAATAATAATAATAATAATAATAATTAAAGCAAGAACAACAACTACAAGAACAATAATCATAAAAATTGACGGGGTCTCATGAAAAAATTATCACCTGAATGAAAGTAATAAAAATTTCCGCAACGACTTCAATAAACGAATAGAACATTTTAAAAAAACATGGCGCCGGTTATGTCTTTTTTGTCTTTTATGTAGTCACAAAAAAATGTAACAGCAGGTCGGATTATATATTAAAGAGATTAAACAACAAACTGTGTTTTCTTCTCTTTATGACCTTGTACCCGAGTGATGAAAGAAAACTAATGTGATACTACTACTACTACTACTACTACTACTACTACTA
>NW_026395569.1:0-313 GCF_001194135.2 Octopus bimaculoides | reverse complement strand
TTTACTGCAATCTTATAATGTTACAATGTGCTGGAGTTTATTAATTAATCCCTTAAAGTACCTTTCAAATATACGTCTTGATGTTTTACGCATTACCGCTTTTTATATGAATACATATATGCAAACGTATCTACCTACGCACACACACACATATACGTGCGTGTGTATACTTATATATATATATATATATGTGAATATATATATATATTACGTACATATGTATATACACACATGTATACATACATACATACATACAAAATTACACACACATATTGTTCAAATTTGCAGAAAATGAAAGACGAAGAGAGATGTA
>NW_026395568.1:0-529 GCF_001194135.2 Octopus bimaculoides | reverse complement strand
ATTTTGTCCAGCCTGCTAACAATTCTACCGACTTGCCACCTTAAACCCGTGTATAATAACAATCACTAGTTGGCCCTGTGCCGTCAAAATTGACGGCTAATTGTAGTATTTTATAAATATGGATGGTAAATCAAATGAACAAGGCGTGGGGAGCTGGCAGAAACGTTAGCACGCCGGGCGAAATGCTTAGTGGTATTTCGTCTGCCGTTACGTTCTGAGATCAAATTCCGCCGAGGTCGACTTTGCCTTCATCCTTTCGGGGTCGATTAAATAAGTACCAGTTATGCACTGGAGTCGATGTAATCGACTTAATCTGTTTGTCCTTGTTTGTCCCCTCTGTGTTTAGCTCCCTGTGGGCAATAAAGACATAAATACACTTGTCAATGTTATCTGGTGGTTGTCTTCTGAGGTGCGACATCGATCATCGTTCGTTACTGACAGAACGTTGGTTCACACAAACAGTCACATACTTTCCTTATACACAGAGTTGAAACGCTGTTTGATTTTTCTTTTCAGCATTGAATGTTCA
>NW_026395567.1:0-246 GCF_001194135.2 Octopus bimaculoides | reverse complement strand
TATATATATATATATATATATATATATATATATATATACGGTATATACATGAAAGTATCTATATACATATTTTATGTGTACATAAATCTATATAGACACACGTTTATATACACGTATGTGTTTATATCTAAATACATATACACACGCACATATATATATGCATACACACACATACATATATGCTTGCATGCACACACACACATACATATATGCATACATCCACACATACATACCTATATGCATACA
>NW_026395566.1:0-380 GCF_001194135.2 Octopus bimaculoides | reverse complement strand
AATAATAATAATAATAATAATAATAATAATAATAATAAAACATTCTAATAAATTAGGGATTAGAAATATTTAATAAAACAAAAATTATATATTTTATGTGTGACTTGACTCAATTATCATTTTGATATAACTTACCATTCTTAGTATTATTTTTATGCGGACCTTGTTGGAGTAGATTAGATCCATTTACTGAAGCTAGCAGTTTCTTTTTGTTAATGCATAAAGGACAAAGACGTTTTAGCGCGGGATGAAGATTCAGGAAGCTTTCCTAAGAGAAACAAAATGATTTGGTTTTTTAATTTAGCATAATATAAACAGTTTCTCAGATGGTTCATAATAATAATAATAATAATAATAATAATAATAATAATGGTTTCAAA
>NW_026395565.1:0-979 GCF_001194135.2 Octopus bimaculoides | reverse complement strand
AAATAATGTAAATAATGTACATAATTCCTCGTCTCTTAAATATAGAACTGGTTCATTATTAGTTATGCATCGAAGAAATATATCTTATAATTACTTCTAAATTAATTTTAGTGAATTTTAATGGGCACTTAACTTTAAGATGATACCCTGAATTTAGAAAGACATTCAAATATTTCAATTATTAATTATGATAATTTATAAATTAATTATTATACAATAAAGTTAATTCATATTAAAGTGTTTAATATAATGAGTAAGTAATTAATTATAGCGATGTACAGTATATAAGCTTCGATTAAGCATAATGTATAATTTTTATCTATAATTTTTATTCTTTAAGTATCCACCGAGATCATCAAAATTGTATATATTGTTAACTATAATAATTTTTCAATTATTATATAATAATCTTAATTCCTATAAAAGAGTATAATATAATAAATAAATAGGTATTTAATTATCTGTTATTTTTATTCTTTACTTATCCAGCGTAGTCATTATTAATTATAATAATTTTTCAATTAGTATATAAGGTTAAATCCTATATAAGAGATTATTATAATGAATAAATAGGCATTTGGTTGTCTTTTCTGTAATTTTTATCTTTGAATTATCCAATCCTCGGTGATTGTATATGTTGTTGAATAAATGATTTTTTTTCAGCTATTATATAATACGGTTAATTCCTGTAGAAGGGTTTATTATATTAAATATATGAATAGGTAATTAATTATTGCGACATAAAGTATTTGTATCGCTTTTTTTTTCTTTAGATATCTATCAAGCATAACGTAGAATTCTTGTCTGCAATTTTTGCCCTTTAAATATCCAGTGACGTCATCAATATTTGTAGATAAATATAGTCATTTTTTACGTTATGCTTTGGGCTTTTTGCTATTGTAGATTTCAAATTGTCAAAAAATATGGAATTACTCTTTTACTTCTTTCAGTCATTTGACTGCGGCCATGCTGTAGCACC
>NW_026395564.1:0-1021 GCF_001194135.2 Octopus bimaculoides | reverse complement strand
TATATATATATATATATATATATATATATATGCGCGCGAGTATATGTATATATGCATAGTGCATATATATATACACATTCGTACACATACAGTGCTTGCTTATGTATACATGTATGTATCTATGTATTTATATATGTATGTATAAATGTATATACATATATATATGCAAGTATAAACATACATACATACATACATACACACACACACACACACACACATACACACATATATATATATATACATGTGTGTGTGTGTATGTATGTATGTATGTATGTATGTATGTATGTATATATATATATGTATAGACAGATATAGCTATAGATATCTTAATATTCTGTCATGTATACACGACTGGGTATTTTGCATGTTTGTATATTTAACTAGCTATAGATGAATATATATAAATGCCTATATATCCATATATATATATATATATTTAATGTGTATATATATACCGTATATCCGCTTATCAATTCACTTACCTGCCTGTAGTCATTGCAATCTTTCCCAACAGTTTTGATGTCATTTTTACCAAAGGCTGCTGATGCTGTTGATGGTGTTGTTGTTGTTGTTGTTGTTGTTGTTGTTGCTGTTGTTGCTGTTGTTGCTGGTGCGGCGGCTGACGCTGTTGTTGTTGCTGCCGCCGTAGCCGCCGCTACCGTCTGCCCCTGGTTAGGTATGGATGGATGGATGGATGGATGGATGGGTAGGTAGGTAGATCGATCTCTCCCCTCAGAGCTGCGATGCGCTGCTTGTCGGGATGATGTTAATAACGATGAAGATGCAGACCATGACGACGATGACGATGACGGCGGCGGCGGCGGCGATAGTGATGGTGATGCGGGTGATGATGATGATGATGATGATGATGATGGTGATGATGACGATGATGATGACGATGATGGTGATTGTGATGGTGATATTTATGATGATGGCGATGTTGATAGTGATGATGATGATGACGATGATTATGACGATGACGATGATGATGATGGTGATGATGATGATGATGATGGTGATG
>NW_026395563.1:0-522 GCF_001194135.2 Octopus bimaculoides | reverse complement strand
AGATAGATAGATATAAATATATATATATGGTGATACACGTGTATTTATAGGCTTATATATATATATATAGATGCGTGTGTGTGTTTGTTTGTTCATATACTTAAAGATATGATTACATACACATATATTCATACCTACACGCATAGTAACACACAGACACACACACACGCAAACATATAAATATATATGTACGTATACTTTCCTTTTTCATTCGCTTTAGCGAAAATAAAATATGCGTGGGTGTGTGTATATGAATATATGTATATGCAGAAAATTACGTTTTGTATATACGTACTTCTATTTGTATATATGTCTGAGTGTGTGAGTGGCCCTCTCTTTATCTATATAAATATACAGGAGTATGTATGTACATATGTGTGTGTGCCTCTCCGTCTGGTGAGTTACGGAGACGTAATCAAACTAACAATGGTTGTCAAGCCGTGCTGGAGAACAAGACACCATGACCCACAGATGGATATAAATTGATGTATATTATTTATATAGTGAGAGAGCGGTATATAT
>NW_026395561.1:0-209 GCF_001194135.2 Octopus bimaculoides | reverse complement strand
GTATAGAAGCAGAAAAGACTACTTACTGCAATTTTGTTGGCAAGGTGGAGGCAGTTATTCTGTCCCCATGGTTATTTGTAGCTGTTTCCACGAGTAGTTCATTGTAGAGACGTTTGTTGATATCTTTCCTGAAGACCCCTATTTCCTTCAGGATATTTTGTTTTTTTATTTTGTTGTGTGTGCTTTGTGATGTTAGCAAGAATTTTAAG
>NW_026395560.1:0-442 GCF_001194135.2 Octopus bimaculoides | reverse complement strand
TTTGTGCTTTTGTTACGGTTTTTTTTTTTTTTGCTGTTTTTGCTTCTTATTTTTCTCTCTCTCCGAATAAACAGAGTAACCTAGATAAGTGTTTCGAATATATTCAATCTGCGGATAAGGGGATGTGTTTGAAGAGAGATTTAGCTGCTATTTCTAGCATCACGAATGACGCGAATATATTTGTACATTTATTTCATTAAATTTCTGAATTGTATAAGGAAATATTTATACGTTATATATATATATAGCTCAAGAGCAGATTGTATACTCGGCTGAATCTAATTTTCTGCAAGTGCTACAGGAATGCCGGTACACATATACCAAGGTTGATATTTGCAGATTATTGTTGTGTGCGTATATTATTCCGACTTAGCTAGGTACACCAACTCTAAGTACCTTATTTAAGTGAATCTTACATATATTATATATATAATATATATAT
>NW_026395559.1:0-428 GCF_001194135.2 Octopus bimaculoides | reverse complement strand
TGTGTATTATGTAGGCTTTTGTTGAATTGACAGTCTTGGTAAAGTGCTATGCGATGGTCGATGCACTTCTTCTGGAGTTTACGAGCAAGAAATACATGTCCATTCTATTAAGGCCTGATTCAAAACTACATTGATTTTGCGTCATGGATTTGTTCACTGGTTATATAAACGTTTTGCAAGAATCTTGCCAACTAATTCAAACAGGCTTTTTCTACGCAATATCAGGTGTGTTTATTAAAGAATAGTTAATAGCGACAGAAGCAGTATAAATACGAAAATGCTATCGTGATCTTAACATAAAGATGACATTAGAAAACAGAATGCTGCGTTGTCATGGACTTGTGGTGCATAAAAGCACTCGTCTTTATATTGATAAACGTCTGCAATGAAACTACATGTAGAGAGATTGAAATTCTATGTGTCCTTGA
>NW_026395558.1:166-358 GCF_001194135.2 Octopus bimaculoides | reverse complement strand
CTACAGCTTTAATGGCAGCACGTCTCTACTTGCAATGTATGTAATACAGCAACAAATATAATATACATATGTAGTTACATACATAAACATACATTGTACATAAATGAATATTCACATATATATATACGTAGATATGTCTATTATTACACATACACACGCCTATACACACATACGTTTATATATATATATATA
>NW_026395557.1:0-225 GCF_001194135.2 Octopus bimaculoides | reverse complement strand
TGTGTGTGTGTGTGTATATGCATGTATATATGTATATGCATGTATGTATGTATATATGCATGTTTGTGTGTATATATGCATGTATGTATATATGCATGTATGTATATATGCTGTATGTATGTAAATATGCATGTGTATGTATGTATATATGCATGTGTATGTATGTATATATACATGTGTATGTATGTATATATGCATGTGTATGTATGTATATATGCATGTGTA
>NW_026395556.1:0-646 GCF_001194135.2 Octopus bimaculoides | reverse complement strand
CGGGACCATGTGGTTGGTAAGCTAGCTACTTACCACACAGCCACTCCTTTTTGTTTATAAAAAATAATTTTACAATTCACTAGTGCACTGCTTATGTTGCTAATACTTAATTTCAGTATAGCTATTATACAGAGTTATTACAACTACTGGTAACTTAAGATATTACTCCCTAAATTAAGATTTTATATTATATCATTTTAATATCATAGAATTTCTCGAATATTATCTTATAGGACTTACTAATGTGTCTAATATTATTGAATTCAGTGCAACGTAAAAGTTAATAAAATAAGCCGCTCCTCATACGATATTTGACGCACAAAACATGCGCGCGCGAGTTCAGATAAAGATATAAGAACATACATTTCTCATATGTAGAAGAATAAGGCGGCTACCTGGCAGGAACATTAGTACGCCAGGCAAAACCTTTTGCGGCATTTCGCCCGACTTTATCTTCAAGGTTCAAATGCCACCGGGGAGAACCTTGCCTCTCATCTTCTCGGGAGTTTATAAAAGAGCCCCAGTTAAGTACTGGGGTCGATTCAATCGATTTTCCCTTTCCGACGAAATTACTGGACTTGTACCGAATTGTCATAATTCTAAAAAAAAAAAAAGAAAAAAAAGAACTCCAAAATTACAAACGTCT
>NW_026395555.1:0-231 GCF_001194135.2 Octopus bimaculoides | reverse complement strand
ACTGACTAAAACCATCATAGATCCAAGATACACAGCGGCACCATGTCCTCTTCAGATTCAGACTCCGTGTTGCAGTGTCAATCATTCTTCAAAGAAATCAGGAAGCACCGAAGTTCTTGAAGGAAATAATTGCATCTAATTTGCTGGTTTTCTCTGTATTTATGGTAATCGCTGTATTATAAGCTACTATGAAATACCGAATTCAAGACTGGGTTGGGAGACAGACTTCCC
>NW_026395554.1:6988-8135 GCF_001194135.2 Octopus bimaculoides | reverse complement strand
ATAAATGCGCAAACTAGTTTCTGTGTGTCAGTGTGTCACATTTTGCCCTCCCCCCCGTTCTCACTATTCAATGACACTATTTCTCATGATGGGGTGAGAGCAACAGTAGGCATAGAGACGGTGATGGTAGTGGCGAAAACAGAGAGAGATAGAGAGATGGAGAAAGAGAGAGAGAAAGAGAGAAAGACAGAAAAAGTGAGAGAAAGAAAGAGAGACAGAGGAATTTAGGGAGAGCTGATGTTTTATTAAAAGTAGTAGTGTTGATGGTGGCAGTGGAATTAATAATAAAAGAATGAGAAAGAATGGGTATGTGAGAGAAAGAGGGAAAATTATGTACAACTTTGTTTAACCATGTCTCTTTGACAGAAATTCCTGTCGCCAACATACTGAACACTATGATTCTTGTTTTATTGTTTTGCTTTCTTTAACGCACACACACACACACGCATAAATAGACATATATACATGTTGTCTCTGCTCCAATATCTATAACATGATACTCATCTCTATGACAGTGGGTTTTATTTTTCAATGCAAAACATCAAAATTACACAGTGTAGAGACAAAGACATATTTCTAAACACATGAACTCTCAGGCACACACACATATATATATATAGACACACACACACACATATATAGTCACGCACACACACGCACATATATAGGCACACACATACAGATATAAAGACACAGACATATACACACACACACGCACACACGTATATAGACACACACATATAGACACACAAATACACTTTAATTGAAATAAACTGGCCCCAAAATTAAACAATATAATAAATGTGAATGTCAGTGTGTCACACTTTTTCAACTTTACTCCTAGAGGCCATAGCCCGACATATCATACCATTTTGGAATTAAGTTCACTCTGAGAGTAAATTAAAAATATTCCAGGCTGAACCCGGACCTCCAATCCTGAAATTTTGGATTCCCAGTTTCCATTACTGTGAATGTTTTCGGTGATTTTTTACGTAACTTTTTGGGACAAATTTTTATGTATGATGACAGTTTTTATAATCTATTTCTATATGTTTTGTTGTTATTGTTGCTGTTATTATTATTATTATTATTATTATTATTATTATTCCTCCTATTGGTGAAGCATATTGTTGGTTTAATCTTGTGG
>NW_026395554.1:6390-6958 GCF_001194135.2 Octopus bimaculoides | reverse complement strand
TATGTTGTGGATAGCCTTGTATACATACACGCTATTGTATTTTATTTTATTATTATTATTATTATTATTATTATTATTATTATTATGTTTGACTTTTGCTTTGCATTTGTACAAGTTGGATCCAAGTCTCACCCAGATACCTCAAGAGACAACAAGTTAGAAGTTCATGTTGGTGTTATGTTTAGGGTACCATATGTTTGGATTTGCACAGTTTTGTTCTAGTGGATGTTTTAAGAATCCATAAGAAAATTATGTGTTTGTTTTAAAATTTGAGATTACATAGACAGTATTTTGTGTAGGATATGGGCAGTTCCCATGAGCACTATCTTTTGAATTTCTGCCATTTTGGGGTTTCCTGGTATCTGAGCTAGGTAGCAATCAGCCCCTTTTGCTATCATTCCTAGGGCACCTATGACAACAGGTATTGTTTCAGTCTTCAGGTTCCACATTTTGCCAATTTCTATTTCAAGATCTTTATATTTGCTCAGTTTTTGGTAGGTCTTGACAGATATGTTTACATCGATTGGGACAGTCATATCAATGAGGAGGTATGATTTTTGTCTGAAGT
>NW_026395554.1:3148-4723 GCF_001194135.2 Octopus bimaculoides | reverse complement strand
AACAATATAGCATAAGAACTTACCTTAGGGGATCATTAACTAGATTCCTTAAGGGTCGTTCTCACAGTTTATATTTATATTATAAGGTTTTTATATGTATATATATATATATATACATATAGGCTTGTTTCGCAACCACATGGTTCCAGGTTCAGTCCCACTGCATGACATTTTTGGCAAATGTTTTCTAGCATAGCTTCAAGTCGACCAAACCCTTGAGAGTAGATTTGATAGACGGAAACTGAAAGAAGCCCGTCGTACATTTATATACATATGTGTGTGTGTGTGTGTGTGTGTGTGTGTGTTCGTGTTTTCCCCCGCCATCACTTGACAACCAGTACTGGTGTGTTCACGTCCTCGTAACTTAGCGGTTCGGTAAATGGGATCGATAGAATAAGTACTAGGTTTACAAAGAATAAGTTCTGGGGTCGATTTCTTGCACTAACAACCATTAAGGCGGTGCTCCAGCGATCTTGTAGAGCAAATTATTAGACGTTGTTGACTGAATAATACTTGAAGCTATTGCTTTATAAGTTCATTCAGAATTGCCCCCCTTAGGTACATCTCATTGAGAAGAGCCAAGAAGCTTGAAACATCGACGTCTGAGATTCCTAATAGATGGTGATACTGAACGAACCGGGTGTCTTCACAAGTTTTTGCCTTAAGAGAGATATATTCTCCACGGTAACTGCACAGTGTTTGCCTTTTAGTAGTCGAAATACATCACAGACATATTTCAACTAAACTAAATTTTGCTTGTGCCTAATCACTGCTTAGCACTAACGTTTCGTTACACACACACACACATACACGCATACATGCACACACAAATACATATACACACACATTACTAAGCGGTCGTCATTTGAAATCGAGGATGACTGTAATATGTGCCACGCTTTCAGTAACTTCATCAGATGCCTGTGTAGTCGCGTGCAGACATAAACGCTCTTAGGATCTTCCCAGCCTCGACGAAGCAAAACGTCAAGAATGCGACAGCTGATGGCAGAAAGAGGCCCGCACTGGCATTCGTTGAGAATGGAAGCAATGTGAAGTGAAGTATCTTGTTTAAGGACAGAGTTTGTCCCCTGGTCCAGAAACAAGATGCAAAGGGCTGCTGTGAACAGGATTTCTTTCTTCTTTTCTTTTGTCTCAGTAAGGGCGATCGGCAATGTCCGACTGGCTCACAGACAGATTTAGATATTTCACTTATGCAAAAGGAGTTGAGAGCAATCTTGATCAAGGTCAACACGTACACACAAACACACACACACATACAAACACACACTCTCTCTCAACATACGCATACACACACACACACACTCTCTCAACATTCACATAAACACACACACTCTCAACACATGCATATGCATACACGCACGTGTGTGTGTATATACATGTATGTGTGCACGTGTGTATATATGTATGTGTGTATGCATGCATGTATGTATGTTTTTACACATGTATGTATGTATGTACGTATGTATATATGCATGTATGTATGAATGCATGTATGTATGTATGCCTGTATGTATGTATGCATGTGCATGCATGCATGTGTGTGTGTGTGTGTGT
>NW_026395554.1:0-407 GCF_001194135.2 Octopus bimaculoides | reverse complement strand
CACATACCGAAGTTCAGAAATAGCAGCTAAAAAAGCTGAGACTCCAACAGATAGCATTACCTGTAACTCACAAAGGCAAAAACAAGAAGAAAAAACAATGAAAACTAACCATTCGAAGTTAATCATAGACGCGTTTCTGGATTATGAGCGATAATACTCAATTTCCTTCATCGGTATGATATTCCAGTAGTAAATTCGACTATGCTAGCAAACCGTGTCGAATTTACTACTGGAATATCATACCGATGAATGAAATTGAGTATTATCGCTCATAATCCAGAAACGCGTCTGTAGGACATATACTGGCGTTTGGCTCCATTTCTAAATTTATACTGGAGCACCACCGTTAGTCGAGCTAATCGACCCCAGGTCTTATTCTTTGTAAACCTAGTACTTATTCTATCGGT
>NW_026395553.1:0-429 GCF_001194135.2 Octopus bimaculoides | reverse complement strand
GAAACAATTTGCTAAACTAATGGTTCAGATAGCCAATCAATAGCTTCCACGGCGTCCCCACTTTCCTCCTATTTCGCTTCAGTCTGCCTAAATGTTTATTTAGAACTTCAGGATTACATCTGTGCAAGTTTATTCATGACACAAGTTCCTGATGCTTTTGTGTGGTTTAGAGAAAATCCATAGGGAGAACTGTCAAGGGAGAAACCATTTGTTTATTTTATTTTCATCCAATCAGCTGGGCCGAAAAGTATATCTGCGGAGTTGATTGATCATCTAATTATATAGTATTGGACAGCTTTACTCTGTATTACCAATAATATTCTGGTTTCAGATTTACTTTTGATAATGTTTTTTTTTGTTTCTTTCTTCTTATGTCTTCTTTTTGTTTAACTTTTTATTATTATTATTATTATTATTATTATTATTATT
>NW_026395552.1:0-465 GCF_001194135.2 Octopus bimaculoides | reverse complement strand
TTCAGAATCAAACAGTCCAGAAAGAGTAGATCCAGAAGGAAAGAAGGTAGGATCCAAAAGTTCGTGTGATGAGAGGAGACAGGATTGGCTGGTGCGACCACGTGAGCGTGTATTATATGTGGGAGAATATACGAAAAAACAACAGACGAGGACAGGTGGTGTAAATAACAAAAGGATGTATTAGTATGACGCTCGGGAATACGGAAAGTCTTTGACGTTTCGAGCTACGCTCTTCAACAGAAAGAATACGGAGACAAGGAGAAAAACACGGAGAAAACAAATTGAATAGTGTTCAGTCAACGGTCAATCATAATAATGGCTGATCATAACAATGGCTGACCGGAAGTTTGAAATTCTTTTTTCAGGAGAGCTAAGAAAAGGTGGATTAACAAACGGTGATCTAAGAACGAAGTGTTGTGTGTGGGAGATAGAATGCTGGTGATCTTGACGTATGTAGTGTGAGAA
>NW_026395551.1:0-637 GCF_001194135.2 Octopus bimaculoides | reverse complement strand
TAAACAGATATATATATATATATATATATATATATATATATTTATTCAATTTATTCATTTACTATTGATATGTATATAGGAATATATATTAATGTTTGTTTTATGTCTTGTTACAGCGAAAACAATTTCATATTAAGCAGGAAAGTTAGACAATAATTTTGGCAGAGTATGTATTTAATTATGCTTTTGCAAGATGCGCGTAATAGCGATTTCGAAGTTTTGGCCTGTCAGACGTCTTCGAATTCTGCGTATGTATATCCGTACATAAAAACATAAATTTTTTACATAAACACGCACAGGCGCATATAGATTTATATATATGTGTAAATATATATATGCATGTATTAATGCTTTTGTGATTTTTAAATTCATATATATGTATCTCCTGTGAAAACGAAGATAAGGCACAAACACACACACGCACACACATATGAGTGTTTATATATATAAATATATATAATATATGTTTATATATATAAATATATATAATATATATTTATATATATATAATTATATACATATATGATTATATATATCTAAATATATATATATCATTATAAATATTTACATTTATATATATATGATTATATATATTTATTTATGGATGTTATATATATTTATAAATATATGATATTAT
>NW_026395550.1:0-248 GCF_001194135.2 Octopus bimaculoides | reverse complement strand
ACCATGTGGTTGGTAAACAAGCTACTTACCACACAACCACTCCTGCGCCTGCATGTTAATTTCTCGAGGAGACTGTTCCATTGATCTGATCAACTGGAACAGTGTGACAAGGCTGACCCTTTGAGTTACTATGATGAGTGCATCATAGTAACCAACGGAATACTAAATTATGTCCCATGCTATAGGCTGCACTTTTGCACTTGTGTGACTGGAAGTTTGCACTGAGACACATCTTTTTAAGGAAAGAT
>NW_026395549.1:0-563 GCF_001194135.2 Octopus bimaculoides | reverse complement strand
TATATATATAACGACAGAGAGTGAGAGGTCATCGTCGACTTACGACCACAATTGGTTCCGACTGACTTGTCGTAAGTTGATTTGGTCGTAAATCGGCCTATAGGCCTATATAGCTTTTTTAAAATATTTTTTAATTGTTACGGTAAATTCTCAGGTAAAAGTCATA
This sequence comes from Octopus bimaculoides, assembly GCF_001194135.2. Lineage (NCBI taxonomy): Eukaryota > Metazoa > Mollusca > Cephalopoda > Octopoda > Octopodidae > Octopus > Octopus bimaculoides. The sequence continues at coordinate 397 of NW_026395549.1, read as the reverse complement.
CACAGCATTCCGTATTATACTACAACAGTGTTAGTTGTTCATAGAAATGTACCAAAGAATGCCAATACAAGAAATACACAACGTAGTGTAAAAATGAGTTACAAAACTTAAATAAAACTTTATTGTCGTTAGGTATTTGGCTGTGGATCTTCGATGTCATTTGTTAGTTGATGCCATCTGTAGATGGGCTAATTTCTAGGAAATTAAACCCATTAGATTTCAACGGGACTGTTTAAAATTGCTGCTGAGAGTTGGCGTGCCAATTGTCGAAAGATCGATCGGTCGTAAGTCGGATAGGTCGTAAGTCAGATAGGTCGTAAGTCGATGACGACCTGTGTATGTATATGGGTGGGTGTGCGTGTTTGTGCATGTGTGTGTGTGTGTGTGTGTGTGTGTG
>NW_026395548.1:0-269 GCF_001194135.2 Octopus bimaculoides | reverse complement strand
ATATTTAACGTTGTATCTCCCTGGAGTGAAATCACTTCTCTTTGGCCACTTTTTTTTATCATAGTGATGCTTGTCATCTCTGCTGTTCCAAAGGTACAAAAAGCACTGATGATTTGTATACTCCATTTGCAACCCAAGACGGAAACCAATAACTTTCAGGTCTCTTCATATATTCCACTTGTGTTCAGAATATTTAATCATGTGCAAAATTTTATCCATTGATCCGTAAGTTTCCTTTGAATCCCACAGTATGTGCTAGTGGTATTGAA
>NW_026395547.1:0-420 GCF_001194135.2 Octopus bimaculoides | reverse complement strand
GAGAGAGAGAGAGAGAGAGAGAGAGAGAGAGAGAAAGAGAGAGAGTAAAAGAGCCAGTGAGTGTTGACGGCATTCGTTTTTCATATGTTTATCACATCGCAAGCAAAGTAGATACATAGATACATTACACATTGTTAAATTAAAACCTGTCATATCTATCGACTTTTCTTTTTTCCTTATCGCCTACCTTGTTGTCAGTTGGGCATGCTATATCTATCATCCAGCATAGTTTGTTTTCTTCCTCAATTAAGACTATGTCTGGCTTCCTATTCTCTATCTCATGGTCGTCCTGAATCATGAAATCCCACAGGATCTTTGTATTATCATTTTCGATGATGCCTTCAAGTTTAAGGCTGTACGAATTTTTGGCTCGGTCAAGTCCAGTCCATACCTGTTGCAAAGAGTCCAATGGACAAGCCT
>NW_026395546.1:0-285 GCF_001194135.2 Octopus bimaculoides | reverse complement strand
TATATTTATATATGTGTATATATACATATATGTCTTTGTCTATGCTTGTTTGTATGTGTGTATATATATATTTATGTGTGTGTCTTCGTATATGAGTATTTTTGTTTAACTATGAATGCAAACATGCATGTGCGAATGAGTATCTGCGTGTACTTGCGCATGCCTGTGTGTATTGATGTATGTTTGTATTTAACTCAGTGTGAATATGTGTGCGTGTTTCTTTATAAATGTGTGTGAATTTGACTTGTTTTGTGTATATGTCTGAGCATTCAGTTCAGTTTACTT
>NW_026395545.1:0-236 GCF_001194135.2 Octopus bimaculoides | reverse complement strand
GAGTAGGGTTGGACATTTATTTATTATTCGCTACAATTGTTTCGAACCAACGTAGTTCTCCAAGAATATACATATTTGATTAGGCAATTGATTGCTTGCAAAATGAGACCTAGTTATGTTTCCTCAGGCAATATACGAGTTGAATGTCCAACCGTACTCCTTCTTCTTGACACCAATTTTTTCAATTATACATACATACATACATACATACATACGTACGTACATACATACGTACA
>NW_026395544.1:0-201 GCF_001194135.2 Octopus bimaculoides | reverse complement strand
TATATATATATATATATATATATATATATACACACACATTATATTTATATACATACATATATGTATATACATGTATGTATATACATATATACATGTATATACATGTATGTACATATATACATACATATATATACATACACATATATATATACACACACATAGACAGACAGAAAGACAGACAAATAGACAAAAGTACTTATA
>NW_026395543.1:2000-2710 GCF_001194135.2 Octopus bimaculoides | reverse complement strand
TTCAGTCCCACTGCGTGGCACCTTGGCTAAGTGTCTTCTACTATAGCCTCTGAGGGACCAAATCCTTGTGAGTGTATTTGGTAGTCGGAAACTGAAAGAAGCCCGTCGTATATATGTATGTATGTATGTATGTATGTATGTATGTATGTATGTATGTTTGTGTGTGTGTTTGTGTTTGTCCCCCCAACACCAACATCGCTTGACAACGCTGGTGTGTTTATGTCCCCATAACTTAGCGGTTTGGCACAAGAAACCGATAGAATAAGTACTAGGCTTACAAAGAATAAGTCTTGGGGTCGATTTGCTCCGCACACACACACATACACACACACATATCAGGCACATGCCTATAAGTAATTACTTAGGGTCGGCAGGTGTGCGACTGTGTTAGAGGCAGATTTACTTCTACCTTTATAGCGCGTAAAGAAAACGTTGTTGTAGGAATGTGCGCAGCACGTGTACTACAGCAGAATTATGCTACGCATAATACTGAGATTGAAAAGCAGGGACGAATTATGCCTACCTAATCTATAAAAAAAAAATTAATTAAATATTTTCCATTTTATGTATAGTAATCAGAGTAACCCGAGGCTGTAGTACAAGACACTAGTACAAGACACTAGTACAAGACACGCTGTGGGACTGAACCGGGAACCATGTGATTAGGAAGCAATCTACTTACCATAGAGCCACTCCTGATACCCCCCCCC
>NW_026395543.1:1679-1958 GCF_001194135.2 Octopus bimaculoides | reverse complement strand
CCCCCCCCCCACATATATAAATTATTAATAGGGGGAATTCACAAAAAAAAAACAAAAGACGAAGACAGGTGGTGTAGAAAACAAACAGATGTATTAGTATAACGCTGGGGAAGTGAAAATGTCTTTAATGTTTCGAGCCTACGCTCTTCCGCAGAAAGAAACAAGGAGAGAAAAAGAATGTGTGTAGTGGTCAGCGATCCTGTCTCCTCTCATCACCTACGAACTTTCTACGAACTTTCTAGCTTTCTACACTTCTACGGATTCTCTAACGGACTTTCT
>NW_026395543.1:0-1379 GCF_001194135.2 Octopus bimaculoides | reverse complement strand
ATATATATATATATATATATATATATATACTCCAAGAGAGTTAGGGGTTGAGGATTCAGCCCACTAAGGGATAGATAGTATCTATCCAATATACTGCTGGGAGGGTACCCAATTATTGTTACACTAGTGTTATACCAAGTGCAACACACACGTTTATGTATTTGTTTTGCAAGATTCCTGATGTGAAATCGTGTGTTGAAGCAGATATTATTATATTTTTTGTATTTCCAGGTGGCCATTTTTTTCCCAAATAAACACACGCACTATATATTTGTTCTTCACTCGTTTATTACTGTTCTCATTCCAACTCATGTCCATTGTCCAGAAATCATTCGTCACACATCTGTGACCTCTTCAGCGATACTTTCCGTCCTCGTGTGTGCTCCTGCTCCGCTTATCCGTTCTGTTCTATGATGTGTACCCTTTTATTTATTAGTGGTCCTATTTTAATGTATATAGCTGAAGTTAAGAACGAATATAGTGTGTATATTTATTTGGCAAAAAACAAAAATGGCCGTCCCGAAATATAACAATATGTGTGTGTGTGTGCACGCGCGGATGTGGATGTTTGCGTACATAGGAGGACGAATATGAATGTATACAGACATATAACCTATATGTGCACATTCATACATATAATGTGTGTGTGAGTTTGTTTGTGTGTATGTATGTATATGTAGTCGTGTCTGAAGAATATTCTTGAATGATCTTCGTCGAAACCGATTGGTAATCCACGATTTATACATGTGTATGTATCTATGCAAGCGCGCGTGTATGTCTGTTTGTGTGAGTGTTTGAATATGTGTATGTGTGTATGTGTGTGTGTGTGTGTGTGTTTGCTTCTGTTTATTGCTGTAATATGGACGAGAACGTAAAGAAGAAAAACACGAAAAACACGAAAAACAAGAAAAATAAACATTAAAAAAATTGTGTGACATAAAATGGCATGATTTGTACAATAACCACATGGACGTTCAACGTTGAAGACATAGTAGCCAAACACCGCCCTCAAACCATACACCCCGACATCTTGATATAAATAATAACAATAAAAAGAACAAAGAAAAAGTAAAAAAAACAAAAAAACAAGCGGAAAAGAAACGTAAAAAAATCGTTTAGAAAACGTTCATAGCTACCCTTAAACAAACAGACGAAGCTGTCACGGTTGGCTGCGTCTTGAGGGGCTGACCTGAGCATAAACAACAACAACAACAACAATGATGGTAATGATAACAACAATAACAACAACAGCATTCTTGTGAAAAAAATCTTTTAATCAATGTATAGGAATGCAGTAATTATCTGCTGCAAAGGAAGATTTAAAAGACTTTCCTGAAAAAAAATGAAAAGCGAGTGTTCTGCGATGATCACATGACGTA
>NW_026395542.1:0-208 GCF_001194135.2 Octopus bimaculoides | reverse complement strand
TCAAATGGAACCCTCGATGTCGTAAGCGACGGAGTGCCAACAACAACAATATTCTGTTAATAATTTCTGGAAGCTTAGAAACATTTGCGAAAATTTTTTATTGTGCTATGTTTGATAACATTTCTGATGTTGTTGATGTTTACATCAAAAGAAGTGGGCCTCAACACAGTGCCTTGAGGGACACTAGTGATAACTTTTACTGTTTTTT
>NW_026395541.1:0-455 GCF_001194135.2 Octopus bimaculoides | reverse complement strand
TACTAATACCATTGGCTATTTGATTTCTAGTCAATCACCTGTCATCGGTCACCTTGTAGTGAACACGATCACTGTTTTCCTCAGTGGTGCCAGTTGCAGGACGTCCAGTCAGTGGGTCATCTTCATGACATCTCCCTTCTTCTCTTAAATTTAGCTGCCCACTTTGCACTGTTGATAAAGCATAGAGTGTCGTCCCCAATGTAACAACCAAGCCAGCATGAATGCCTTTGGGGACTAAACCCTTTTTTTGGAAGGTACAATGTTAAATTTTGCCCATTTTCAAGAGAAGTCACTGCTAGTTACTTTTGAAGCATTCTTTGAACAGTCAGATGTCAGTTTACATGCAAAGAAACAATGCAGATAGTAATAAGAAGAGTTGAAATGAGTACATGCAATATTTCACAGACCTAGCATCACTCCTTCATAGTCAGCTTATGAACTTTACAGCCCATCCT
>NW_026395540.1:608-2449 GCF_001194135.2 Octopus bimaculoides | reverse complement strand
ACATACACAGCTATGTGCGTAGGTACATACATACTTACGTACCTACATACATACATGCCTACGTTCGTATGTATGTAAATACATACCTACGTACGTACGTCCTTACATACATACCTACGTACATACATCCGTACATGCCTACGTTCGTATGTATGTAAATACATACCTACGTCCGTACGTCCGTACATACATACCTACGTAAGTACATATTTACCTACGTACGTACGTACATAGTACCAACATACGTTCGTAGATACATACGTACTTACGTACATTCATACCTACGTACGTATGTACGTACGTGCATGCATACCTTTGTACGTAGGTACGTACATACCTACGCACGTTGTACGTACGTACAAACCTACGAACCTGGTACGTACGTACATACCAACTCACGTACGTACGTACGTACATAGATACCGACGTACGTTGGTACGTACATAAATACCTATATTCGTACGTACATACATTTCTACGTAAGTACGTACATACATACCTATTTACGTACGTACCTACATACCGACGTACGTACGTACATTGGTTCCTACGTACGTACATACATACCGAAGTACGTACGTACATACATACCTACATACCTACATACCTCTATACGTACTTACGTACTTACGTATGTATATACATAACTACGTACGTATGTACTTACGTTCCTTCATAGCTACGTACGTACATGCACACCTACGTACGTACGTATGTACATAACTACGTACGTACGGACATAGATACCTCCGTACATACGTACGTACGTACATACATTGTATGTACGTACGTACGTACGTCCGTACAAAGTTAACTATGTACACAGGTACGTACGTACGTACGACCCAACGTACATACGTACCTACGTACGGACATATGTAACTAGATACGTAACTACGTACGTACATACCTACATACGTACGTCCGTACATACATACCTACGTAAGTACATACATACATACATACATAGGTACCTACGTACCTACGTAAATCATAGCAACGTACGTACGTACATACATACCTACATACGTACGGAAGTACGTACATACCTACGTACGTACATACCTCCGTACGAACGTGCGTACTTACATACCTACAAACGTACGTACGTACATACCTACATAATTACGTACGTTCGTACGTACATACATACCTACGTACATACATACCTACGTACTTACGTACGTACATACATACCTACGTACGTACGTAAATTTATACCAACGTACGTACGTACGTATATACATACATACATACGTACTTACACACGTACATATACATCTACGTTCTTACGTACATATATATCAAGAAACTTACGTTCATAAATAACTACGTACGTACGTACGTACATAGATACCTAGGTACATACGTAGGTACGTACAAACGTACTTAACTACGTACGTACATACGTACCTATGTACGTACATATGTAACTGGGTACATACCTACGTACTTACCTACGTTCGTTCCTACGTTAGTTGCTACGTACGTAAATACCTACGTACGTATGTACAAACGTACATACATATATCTACATACGTACATAAATATCTACGTACGTACGTAAATATCTACGTACGCACGTAAGTACATATAAACCTGCATACGTACGTACATAGACACTTACGTACGTACGTATGACATATATAGCTACGTACGTATGTACGTACGTACTTACATACTTACGCACGTAGGTATGTACATACATACCTACGTATGTACGTTCATACTTACCTACGTATGTACGTACTTACATATCTACGAACGTACGAACGTACATGGATACCTACGTACGTACGTATGTACATTGATACCTACGTACGTACATACGTACGTACGTA
>NW_026395540.1:449-598 GCF_001194135.2 Octopus bimaculoides | reverse complement strand
ACATAGCTACGTACGTACGTACTTACGTAAATTCATACCTATTTACGTATATATGTACATAAATACATATCTACGTAAGTACGTACGTACATATCTACGTACGTACATACGTACATAGATACATACGTACGTAAATATCTACGTACGTA
>NW_026395540.1:0-439 GCF_001194135.2 Octopus bimaculoides | reverse complement strand
ATGTAAATTGGTACCTACTTACGTACGTACATACATACCTCCGTAAGTACACACGTACCTACATAGCAACGCACGTCCGTACGTACAAACATACCAACGTACGTACTTAAATATATATCTAGGTACGTAAGTATGTACATAGATAAGTACGTATGTACGTATGTACACTGATACCTACGGACGTACGTACGTACATACATACCTACATACGTACTTACGTACGTACATACATGCCTACGTACGTAGTTACGTACATTTATATCTACGTACGTATGTACGTACGTAAATATATACATTTTTACGTAGGTACATACATACTAACGTACGTACGTACATACCTACGTACGTACGTAAGTGCATAGATACCTATTTATATATGTATGTATGTACGTATGATCATACGTACGTACGATTCTGCGTACGTACGTATCTACGTACG
>NW_026395539.1:0-262 GCF_001194135.2 Octopus bimaculoides | reverse complement strand
ATCGTTTTAATGTCCATTTTTCTATACTTACATGTGTGAGAGACAATTTGTGGAGGTGTATTTTCCATGGCTGGATGCCCTTCTTGTCACTAGTCTTTACCTGTTTCCAAATAACATAATATTTACCCTTGACCAGACAAGTTTCCATGGAAGACCGTCAACAAAGGGCCCTGCTTGTATCACAGTGACTCTCATAGCTATCACATGATATCAAGTCAAGGAGACAATAATATACACACGCACACATATATACATGCACAGA
>NW_026395538.1:0-204 GCF_001194135.2 Octopus bimaculoides | reverse complement strand
TATATATATATATATATATATATACACACACACACACACGTACATACACATTTACATACATGCATATATACATATATTTACATAGATGTATATATAGATATATATGTATAGATGTTGATATCATGAACATCTGTATACTCTTATTTGTTTCAGGCATTTGACTGCGGCCATGCTAGAGCACCACCTTTAGTCAAGCAAATCGAC
>NW_026395537.1:199-613 GCF_001194135.2 Octopus bimaculoides | reverse complement strand
AGGAGTCAGTCCAGCGGCACTGGCAACGACCTCACTCGAATGTCTTTTCATGTGCTACCGGCACATGTGCCAGGAAGGCGACACTGGTAACGATCACGCTCAAATGGTGCTATTTACATGCCACTGGCATGGAAGCCAGACAACTGCTCTGGCAATGATCACGTTTGGATGGTGCTCTTAGAGTTCCACTGGTACAGGTGCCATCACGATTTCGCTTTCGCTTGCCCTAACAGGTCTTCACAAGCAAAGTTTAGTGTCCAATGAAGGAGACGTTGGCATGGGTGCTAGTCATCGAATTTAGTTCGATTTCGATTTCACTTGCCTCAACAGGTCTTCGCAAGCGTAGTTTAGTGTCCAATGAAGGAAAGGTACGCATAAGTGGGCTGGCTACAACCCTGGCAGAGGGCTTGGATT
>NW_026395537.1:0-189 GCF_001194135.2 Octopus bimaculoides | reverse complement strand
GGTACGCATAAGTGGGCTGGCTACAACCCTGGCAGAGGGCTTGGATTATGGTCTCACTTGGCTTGCTGGGTCTTCTAGCGCACAGCATATTTCCAAAGGTCTTGGTCAGAAGTCATTGCCTCAGTGAAGCCTAATGTTCGAAGGTTGTACTTCACCACCTCATCCCAGGTCTTCCTGGGCCTACCTCTT
>NW_026395536.1:0-677 GCF_001194135.2 Octopus bimaculoides | reverse complement strand
ATATATATATATATATATATATATATATATATATATATATATGAATGTGACTCTATATATACATATGAATATTGATAGCTAGATGTGGGATAGGACTATGTAAGTCAAATCTTGTTATATACTATATGCAGTGTGTCCCTGTGTGGGGCGGTAGTTGTGGTGGTGGTGGTGTGTGTATGTGTGCCTGTGTTTGCATGTGACTGCGAACCCTAATGCATGCAACCACACATAGACTCATATGAAATAATTTTCTATTTCTGATATTTTTCAAATAGCAACGTTCGGCATCGAGTAGGACGCTGATTACAAAGATAGGAGAAGCCTTAGGCAAAGAGATTTAAGTGTCTCGCTCAGGATATTACAGAAGTAATAACCAATAAGCTATTTCGTTGCTTCCCATCAGATTCAATTTAGTTATTCATATGTACATATGTATATGAATGTATGTACGAGTGTATATCTATGTATAAAGGTATCTGTATATATATTCATATGTCCATTTGAATATATATATCTATATATAAATGAATATAAATATATATATACATATATAGAAATATATATATCTATATAAATGTATGTAAATATATATATATACTTATGCATGCATATATTTGGAGGGGGAGTAAGAGAGCAAGAACGAAATACGTTACATCCTCATATATATATATATAAAT
>NW_026395535.1:0-372 GCF_001194135.2 Octopus bimaculoides | reverse complement strand
AGAGAGAGAGAGAGAGAGAGAGAGAGAGAGAGAGGGAGTGAAAGAGCGATACGGATCAATCTGGAATTTCGTCAAACTTAAAAGCCACATTTTTGATTCCTGATAGAATATCGACGATATTGAATAATCTCTAACGCCCTTTCAGACAAACACTGTTGATGACGACGACGACGACGGCGATGATGATGATGATGATGATGATGGTGATGGTGATGATGATGGTGAATGTAAAGGTGATGAGGAAAATCATGATGTTGTTGAAGAGGTTGATAATGGTGATAATGATGGTGATGGTGGTGGTGGTGGTGGTAATGATGAAGACGATGACGATGATGATGAAGAAGAAGAAGAAGAAGAAGAAGAAGAAGAAGA
>NW_026395534.1:0-242 GCF_001194135.2 Octopus bimaculoides | reverse complement strand
TACACGATCCGTCTGAAAGTCATAGTCCCAGACTATCGTTACTTTTCCATTCGCTTGCAGAATTTTATTTGGTAGATGCTCATACCAGTTCTCTGTTACTTCATATTGGTATTTACGGCATAAGAGCCAGTGAAGATACACACACACTTTACCGTGGCGGCGCTTGTATTATTTTTCTGAAATGCACTCATTGTTATTATTATTATTATCATTACCATTATTATTATTATTATTATTATTAT
>NW_026395533.1:0-563 GCF_001194135.2 Octopus bimaculoides | reverse complement strand
ATATATACATAGATAAATACATATGTAAATGTACATATATATATATATATATGTACTATCTTTTCTCTTGTCAAAGACAATATTCCTCCTGCATTCGCTACGTTGCCACGTCTAGCCTAACGGCCCTCTATGTTTGTTTTCGTTTGGTTTCTTGTATGTCTCTACTGTCCTGTTTTTGTTACAAACTCCCCCCCCCCGCAAATTCCAAATTTTATCTTGGTTTGCGGGAGCAACTGCCTTTCGAAGCCTCATATTGTCGTCAAATGCTCGAAATGAGGAGTAGATGGACAGACGACAAGTGATGAAGGTTGTCTTGTTTACCATTTGTTTCTCTCGTTGTTACATGCCCATACTTGTCTTCGTATTTCATATTGTTTACATTTTGTGACGTCCTATACCCGTAAATGCACACACACACACACACATATATATATGTAAGTATGTATGTATGTACATATATGTATATATATATAAATGCATATATATATATGTATTTTATTTATATATATATATATTATATACATACACATACACACACACACACACATATATATATATATATA
>NW_026395532.1:0-290 GCF_001194135.2 Octopus bimaculoides | reverse complement strand
TCTATCTATCTATCTATCTATCTATCTATCTATCTATCTGTATGAATATAAATATGTGTGTGTGCATGTGTGTGTGTGTATCTGCATGCATGTCTATGTGTTTCTGCATTTGTAAAGACATAGACACGACACAGACGCCCGTAGACGCACATACAGAAATCTAGACATACAGATAGACTAAGAGGTAGGTAGACAGACGGATAGACAGACAGACAGACATACAGACAGACAGACAGACAAACAGATAGACAGACAGACAGACAAATAGATAGATAGAAATATAGATAGAT
>NW_026395531.1:0-667 GCF_001194135.2 Octopus bimaculoides | reverse complement strand
TCTACTTGCATATATAGGTGCATATATATATAATTATTTCAGATGGAAGCAGTATTAATTCGAAAAGCAAAAGGCAATCTGTATATCCGACTTAACGTGGATGTCTTGTTAGAACGTGGATGCCTTGCTGCTACGATATAAGTTCATGCTTTTATGCACCATGCGTGTATATGCGAGGACCTCCGTAGCATTTGGCGTTCTAATATATACATCCACGTTAAGTTGCATGTACAGGTATATATATATAAATGCACACACACACACACACACTCACACACATACACACTCACACACACACACACAAACGCACACATATATACATATATATCTTTTCTTTTACTTGTTTCAGTCATCTGACTGTGGCCATGCTGGAGCACCGCCTTTAGTCGAGCAAATCGACCTCAGGACTTATTCTTTGTAAGCCTAGTACTTATTCTATCGGTCTATTTTGCCGAACCGCTAAGTTATGGGGACGTAAACACACCAGCATCGATTGTCAAGTGATGTTGGAGGGACAACACAGACACACACACACATATATAAACATATATACGACGGGCTTCTTTCAGTTTCCGTCTACCGAATCCACTCACAAGGCTTTAGTCGGCCCAAGGCTCTAGTAGAAGACACTTGCCCAAGGTGCCACGCAGTGAGACTGAACCCGGAA
>NW_026395530.1:2332-2555 GCF_001194135.2 Octopus bimaculoides | reverse complement strand
GAAACAAATATGGACGACTTGCTCCGAAATACCACCGAGTGGGGAACACTCCTCAAAAATAACCTGCAGCTGTTTCCTTCAAAATTCCTACATGATCGAAATGTACATACCTCAAGGTATATTGTAGAAAATTTCACAAAAAAATATTCATTTTCCTGGAAGTTAAGGGGAATTTAAGTGGAATTTGCGAAAATTGTTCTCCACCCCTCCCAAAACACTTTCA
>NW_026395530.1:1994-2104 GCF_001194135.2 Octopus bimaculoides | reverse complement strand
TCACAGGTCATGTATGTGTGGTTGTGTGTGTTTTTACGTATCTATGTTAAGAAAAATAGCTAAAGAATACTGAGATGAAAGTTTGATCTATGACGTTGTATGTATCACTT
>NW_026395530.1:1860-1974 GCF_001194135.2 Octopus bimaculoides | reverse complement strand
CTTTTACTCTTACTCTCTATATTTTTATGTTGAGAGCGTGTGTAAGAATGACGTTCCAGGTAGAAGCGATGAAATATAAAAGTTGCTAGAAACAACAGCCAAATCTCCCTTAAA
>NW_026395530.1:1599-1709 GCF_001194135.2 Octopus bimaculoides | reverse complement strand
AAAAAAGCTTCACACAAACACACAACTTCAGATTTATATATTAAGATATACACATATATATGCATGTATGTATATGTATGTCTGGTCCCAAACCAATGACTTTCATCTCA
>NW_026395530.1:973-1078 GCF_001194135.2 Octopus bimaculoides | reverse complement strand
CTACTGGAATGTGGTGCATTACTGCAGTCTGTTGCTGTCATTTTAAACCGATTGGTTTCTTTCCTCAGCAAACTCTCTTCTTTGGAGGCATAATCTATGTATATA
>NW_026395530.1:832-963 GCF_001194135.2 Octopus bimaculoides | reverse complement strand
TCTTCTTTGGAGGCATAATCTATGTATATATCAAACAGAACAACAAAAGTCATAATAGATGGCAGGGTCGGTACTTTTCATATTTCTGTAATTTTTCAGATTAACACCCACACGATTACCCAACCCTAACC
>NW_026395530.1:589-822 GCF_001194135.2 Octopus bimaculoides | reverse complement strand
AATACCCTAAACCTAACCCCAAACCCTAACCCTATACCTGACCCTAAAACCGTAACCATAACACTAACCCTAGCCCTAACCCTAACCCTAACCTTAACCTTAAAACCCTAACCCTGACCCTAACACTCCAGTGAAAATCGTAGTATATTTACAAAATATTGACGAACATGAGTTATATTCTGAAAAGTTCACATCGAGAAAATTCCATTGATGTAAAAAATTTTATGAAAAAG
>NW_026395530.1:465-579 GCF_001194135.2 Octopus bimaculoides | reverse complement strand
AATTCCATTGATGTAAAAAATTTTATGAAAAAGTGGAAAATGTGGATTTCAATAAACTTTTAAAAAGGCTTCACAGACACAGAACTTCACGTTTATTATATATAAGATAAGATT
>NW_026395530.1:255-455 GCF_001194135.2 Octopus bimaculoides | reverse complement strand
CTTAAACCACCTACAGGACAATATTTTTAGAGTTGCTTCTGAAAGTGTCCTTCATTTTTTTATGAAAAACGATACACATTTCAGAGTATTTGGTTGTCATTTTTAGCATGATGTTAGGCCATCTATAAGAGAATATTTGTAAATCCTCCTTGGATCTTTGGGGTTTGACGGGCAACACTTGTTTTCTTAACGAAACACTT
>NW_026395530.1:0-134 GCF_001194135.2 Octopus bimaculoides | reverse complement strand
TATTTCTGTAATTTCAACCAATCACTGACGTCCATTCAGCCGAATACAGTTAGTGCTCTTTTTATAAACAATAAATTTTTGCCAGTGTGAAGTGTGTTATTCCCTGTTTAATTATATCATTATTCCCTAGTAAG
>NW_026395529.1:0-275 GCF_001194135.2 Octopus bimaculoides | reverse complement strand
AAGAATGGAGTAAAACGCATATTTTAATTGCATACTTTAATTTCCGACATGTTTCGAAGAATTACAATTTATGCGAATCATAGAAATTGGCGATGTTAAAAATGTAAACTTCTCATCAGGGAAATGTATGGGAACCAGCTTAAACGTAAGACATTATAACCGAAAATAAGAACTATAGTTGGAGAAGGTTTACATTCATCTCAGTATTTTTGTAGAAACACAAGTTTAACCCCCTTTACGATCCCTTTTTATTACATAACATTTCTCTCCAATTT
>NW_026395528.1:0-324 GCF_001194135.2 Octopus bimaculoides | reverse complement strand
GATAGATAGATAGATAGATAGATAGATAAATTTTACCAATATTGTACCTATTCATCAGAACATGATATTAATACAATACATTGTAAAACACATTCGGTGTAGCTAGACAGTGAATGATTTATGTAAGAATGTCTTAGAGTATTGATTATTTTTTGGTTCTCTTCAAATTAGCATAGGCAAAATGGTAAGGAAATTATTGTAGTTATCTTTTTTTTTTTTTGAAAACAACAGTAACAACGCACGCACATTTACACGCACGTATACTCTCAAGCGCACACACGTATGTATGTATGTATGTATATATGTATGTATGTATGTATGTAT
>NW_026395527.1:0-464 GCF_001194135.2 Octopus bimaculoides | reverse complement strand
ATATATATATATATATATACGCCATATACGATGATTACTAAATTTCTCTCTCAATTTTTAGCATGAAACCGTTCTGTAACGAAATTAATTGGTTGACATGAGTCTCTATTATCATATATTAATAATAACATATCCCCATCCATGAGTAAAGTTAGGTGTACTGGACCGGTTTATTCTGTTGGTTACAGACTTCTCAGCAGAGCCTACTGCTTTGCTCGGAATGCTCGGAATACTGACACCCATCTGTCAGTATTTATATTTACCATATAAATTTATGGCTAATTTAGCGAAATTCTAATGTATATACTAAAAATTAATATAAGCAATTAGGCGCAATATAAAACCATAAAGAATAACTTTAAGCGTCACAGACCATATATGTATGTATGTATGTATGTATGTATATACGCATATATATACATACATATATATATACATATATATATGCATATGTATGTATATAT
>NW_026395526.1:0-511 GCF_001194135.2 Octopus bimaculoides | reverse complement strand
ATATATATATATATATATATATATATATATATATCTGTGTGTTGCCGTGCACTTAACTGAGTGATTAAGATGTTCTTTTCGCAAGCTCAATATATTGGGTTCGATCTCATCGTGAGGCGTCTTCAATGCCTTTTACCATGCCTTTAATTCAACTCGAGCCTTTTGGGCGAAATTGGAAGGACCACAGTTTATAAAATCGTCTGAATCTTAATTACAAAAAGACTGGTTGTTTCATATAATGTCATATGTTGATTTGCTTGAGTATTACATTAAGAGTACAAGTGTCTGAGGAATATTCGACCATTTGTAGTATATTATAATTCAAATTAGTTAAATCCCATTAATCAAGCAAGTGGAAGGCTCATTTCCAAAGCAGATGGAGATCCACTTATATTTTTGATATATGTGTCTATTTGTATATCTGTGTGTGTATTCTGCCTGCCTGTCTGTATGTATGAACATGCATGTAGATTTATATATATATATATATATATATATATATATATATATA
>NW_026395525.1:0-295 GCF_001194135.2 Octopus bimaculoides | reverse complement strand
GAATAGATGTGTGAGAATATGTATGTTTGTATGTGTTTGTATCTGTGTATGTATCTGTGTGTGTATTCTGTTGTTCTTTTATATTTTTAAGTGTTTCAGCTTCCAAGTTGCGGTCATGCCGGGGCACCACCTTTGACTGTGTTATGCACCATTATTTGAAACCTCCTATGATATGTGGCATCCGGTGAATGAGGGATGCTGCTGCCCTCATCTGTGTTACTTAACGTGAGGTAGGTTCATCTGAAACTTTTGACAGGAGGAGGTCCAGTTTTGTTTCAAAGACACCTACAACCAC
>NW_026395524.1:0-338 GCF_001194135.2 Octopus bimaculoides | reverse complement strand
AGCTGGATGCCCTTCCTAACGCCAATATATATATATATAAAACAAAACAGGAAATTGAAAATTTTTTCATACTATTTATTCACCATTACATCTGTTTCATTTGCTAATTAGAGTTACAAAGTTTTATAATACAAATGATATATTATATCATATTATTTCTCTGTCTGAAGAATTTCTAATAAGAAATTCCATACATGTCTATCTAACATGTCAAACGTGTAACTCCTATTAGTAAATGAAACACATGTAATGATGAATAAATGATGCCAAAAAATTTGCAATTGCCCATTTTGTTATACAATAACTTTGTAAATAATATTTCTATAATTCTCAATTTT
>NW_026395523.1:0-253 GCF_001194135.2 Octopus bimaculoides | reverse complement strand
ATACATATATGCTTTCAGAATAATCATCTCTCTTTCGCCGAAGCCATCTCGTTTTTCGCTTTTCATGTTGTGATTGCCATTATTGCTTTGTAAATGCGAATCTTTCTCAACATCACCATTCTAATTCTTGTTATTGATTTCGCCATTATAATGAGTAGTGGTAGTAGTAGTAGTAGTAGTAGCAGCAGCAGTTGTACTAGCAGTAGTAGTAATCTTCTTCTTCTTCTTCTTCTTCTTCTTCTTCTTCTTCTTC
>NW_026395521.1:0-461 GCF_001194135.2 Octopus bimaculoides | reverse complement strand
TATAGTATACGTATATGCATAGATCTATACACACACGTGCGTGTGTATATATACTTACATATGTGTAAATATTTATACATATGTGCATGTGTATATATGTATGCACACACACATATACACACGTTTGCTTACATATATCAACGCAATTATATACATATTTATGCAGACATATGTCTACATAAATGTGTGTACACGATCTTCATTTTCGTATCTCTTTTCTATACTTGTATGGATCAGAATTTGTTGAGACTAATTTTCTATGGCTGGATGCCCTTCCTGTTGCTAACCTTTACCTGTTTCCAAGTAAGGTAGAATTTCCCCAAAGCCAGGAGAATGGAAATGAAGGGCATTGCTTTTATGATGTTGATGCTAGTTTACGTTTATCATACAATGTCAAGACGTGTCAGTGTAACACACACACACACACACACACACACACACACACACACACAAGCATGTAT
>NW_026395520.1:0-389 GCF_001194135.2 Octopus bimaculoides | reverse complement strand
TATATATATATATATATATATATATAATATAGGCTTATGCATGTGTATAGATCAATGTATGCGTATGTGTGCTGGGTAATAAGTCGTTTGGACAACAAAGTAGTGTATTGAAAAATAGCACTAACCCTTTACAATATTAATGTCTGCTACACCGCTGTGCTTCGATTCAGGAGCACAACGATATGTATATTTGCACGTATATATATATATATATATATATATATATATATATATATATTCGTAAATAAATATATGTATTTGTATAAGTTTTATAGAACTTCATATTTACATCTTATATGTATATAATATTGAACATATACACATGTGTACATATACATTTACATACATATATATATAAATATATATATATATATACATATATATATATA
>NW_026395519.1:263-734 GCF_001194135.2 Octopus bimaculoides | reverse complement strand
TAAATAATGTACATAATTCCTCATCTCTTAAATATAGAACTATATACATGCATATATGATATACATAATATGGATACTTATATATGATATACATATACATATAATATATATATATAAATATATACATAATGTGCATCTACATATATGTGTGTGTGTGAGTATACATACATATATACACGTACAGGAGAGAGCGGGGTGAAGAAGGCAGTGATATTCAGAGTATGTTGTGCGGAAAATATAATCCGGGAATGAAGAGAGACGGCGAGAAACAATGTGGTGTGTGTATTTATTAATTTCTATGTGAATATGTACGCGCGTATATAGCTTAATTTGCAGGCATTGTATATATCTACACATACAGGTATATATCAACTGTATATGTATGTCTGTGTACATATATATATATATATGTATATATATATGGGTGCATATATATGTACATACATATATATGTATATATATATATATATA
>NW_026395518.1:0-352 GCF_001194135.2 Octopus bimaculoides | reverse complement strand
AGTGATATTAAAAGAAACAAGTCGTGATGCCAAGTAACTCGTGGTGCTAACATTAAAAGATATGCTTAAATGATCCAAAACAAATACTGATGTTCCATAGAATAAACTCGTTCATGCTTCAACGGATGAAACGTCTGCATTGATAGAGCAAATGCAGGATTCCTTGCACTTAAGAAAAGTGATCCCAACGCTTCAGATTTTTTTTCTTTTTTTTCATTACGTTATCTTAAACACCTTTCAGCCAGATACTGTAAGTGTGAAAATATGAAATCTGTTGCTGAAGTTGCCCATTCATAATCTTAAATAGGAAAGTGAGCGACATTTCAGAACTGGAGGGACATAATTCAACAAA
>NW_026395517.1:0-468 GCF_001194135.2 Octopus bimaculoides | reverse complement strand
CAGTCTCCTGACGATCAAGTCGGAACATTTCGATTAACAATTCACTCGCACTCAGAGTAAGTTTTCAACATTATCCCTCTATACCTAACCGTTTGAACCACATTCCTTTGCTTGATTGCATTTCACAGAAACAAAAACAAATGTCTGTCGTGAAAGTGAACGGAAAACTAATAAAGCACATATTTTCATTACATGATGTATCATAGCTTTGTTCTTCCATTTCTTTTCATATTTCTTTTTCTTCATTTTAGTTCTGCGTCATATCTCTAAATAAGAATTTTACAATTATTTGTAATTATTTATCTAAAGGTTTTATTAAGGGTTATGGATTGACAAAACCGTTATAACGTCGATAAAACGCTTTGAGGTAATTCATTCCTTTATTATTGCATCTATATGAGACTGTATGATACATAGATACATACATACATACGTGCATTCATATATATATATGTGTATGTATATATA
>NW_026395515.1:1302-1774 GCF_001194135.2 Octopus bimaculoides | reverse complement strand
ATAAATAAAATCACACACATAAACACATACACATGTGTACATAATATGATGGAATTTCCGATAGATTATGACATATGAGTGTCCAGTGCTTGCTGAATGACATGTACAAATGATTTGTATATTGTAATCAAATGTTTGTGCTGTATATTAAGCTCACTCCATCCATGAAATTAGTCATTTGATATAATTTAACTTCTAAAGGCAAATTCTCTACATTTACCAAGGAGAAGAAATTCTCACTGATGGTAAAAGGTGGGAGAACACCATATCTGCCAAGTGTTTCCCTCTAGTACAATGGTTCTCATCCACATTTCCCCTAAGGACCTTTTGATTCCTATTTGACATGGGTGGAACCTCGTAACCATTTCATGTTTTGAAAATCCTATTTTAATAATTAAATGTTATTAGGAATTGTGTAAATAATTATTAAAATATTTTGTGTACTGTAAAACTATAACCAATTAATTGTACA
>NW_026395515.1:0-163 GCF_001194135.2 Octopus bimaculoides | reverse complement strand
TGACCACAAAGAAATTCTTGGTTGTCAGAACCCGTTGATTCCAAAGTGTTTTAAGACTTTCAGATATCCCTGCTACACACATACATCACACATTTTGGGTCCGCTTCAAAAAATTCAACAATATAGGCGCAGGAGTGGCTGTGTGGTAAGTAGCTTGCTTACC
>NW_026395514.1:0-417 GCF_001194135.2 Octopus bimaculoides | reverse complement strand
GTATGCCTGTGGAACCCCTGTTAAGGGTCAGGTGCATTGTCCCACCCCTCCCTCTCTCACGAAAAGATTAAGGGAATCCTACAGACACACACACACGTTCCTTTATTCATATTTGCTTCACCCATGGCCATGCTGGAGCACTGCTTTGAAGGGTTTTAGTCAAGCAAAGCAACCCCAGGATGTATTCATTAACCCTTGTACCTATTCTATCGGTCTCTTTTTATTCAAGTGCTAAGTTATGGGGACATAAACACACCAACACCGGTTGCCAAACGAAAACAGGGGGACAAACAGACAGAAAGATGTACAGATGAATACGCACACACATACATATTATATATGAGGGGCTTCTTTCAGTTTCCGTCTATGAAATTCACTCACAAAGGCTTTGGTTGGCCCGAGGCTAAGAAGATACTT
>NW_026395513.1:0-431 GCF_001194135.2 Octopus bimaculoides | reverse complement strand
AAAGAAAGAAATAAAGAAAGAAAGAAAGAAAGAAAGAAAGAAAGAAAGAGTGGAAATCACGGAGAAAGAGCGACAGAAAGAGAAGCGACGCGAAAATTCTGTAAACATCAGTTTGAAATTCTGTAGAAGAGTTAAAAAGACAGAATGGAATAAAATAAAATAAAATAAAAATAATAATGATGATAAATAAAACTGCACGACTCCACAAACTACTATAAAATAATCGAAGCAACTTAAAAGACCCGATTAGAGCGGTAACATATCCACAAATATGTCGACAGCGACACGCAAAAGACATTATAGAAATAGGAAAATGGCGGCGGGGTCGTATGTTTGTCCCTTTTTTTTTAATGGATTTTTTTTTTCTTTTGTCCTTGCTTTTTACCATATTATTAATATTATTATTATTATTATTATTATTATTATTATTA
>NW_026395512.1:0-320 GCF_001194135.2 Octopus bimaculoides | reverse complement strand
AGTAGTAGTAGTAGTAGTAGTAGTAGTAGTAGTGGTAGTAATATGTCAATAGAAATACTAACTGCATTAGTCATCGGAGCAGATGTGTGGGCGGTGTCGCGGATACAATACATGAGTAATACAGGTGTAAAAGTAGCGGCGACAATAAACGTCGCTTTAATTTATCTCCTTTTAATTTGATTGAATGACACGTCATAGTTTAATACTTTCCTACCTTTACCTGAGCTAATCAAACAATAAATGGCTTTCGTTTTTTTTTCGGTTGTTGTTGTTTTATAAATAGTTTTGGTTTGTTTTTGTCGTTCATCTTTTATTTTTTT
>NW_026395511.1:0-200 GCF_001194135.2 Octopus bimaculoides | reverse complement strand
CTTCCACTTATTTAATTGTGAGAATTTCATTTTTAATCATTAGCGTAATTTTTTTTATTTATTGCTAGCATTATTTATTGATAGTTCAGGTTATCATGTACATTTTTTTCAATTAATGTGTATAAATTTTAATGGTGGTACGATTCAATATGTATCACATGGATGTTCTTAGAATATTTCAATTTAAGATTTGTTCGTAT
>NW_026395510.1:0-534 GCF_001194135.2 Octopus bimaculoides | reverse complement strand
GCCCATCTCCCACTCGGGAGATACAAATTAATACTAAAGTCAGATATGTTGTTCCATCCTCTTTTTCCTTTTCATCGTCTCAGTGGTTTTCCCATCAGTGGTCTTTGTTCATCACTTATTATATTCAGTTCTATATCGAAAAATTTTCTATAAAAGTAACCTCCCCCCTACCACAAATGAGTAGTGTACACTTGCTTTACCTTCGCATTGCCTGTAAATGAGTCCCACTATAAATAGTTATAAATAATTATTGAGCGTTTTCATCACTTATATTTTAGTATTAAGAATATAGCAACGAGGTTCCGCAACTTGGAAGAGAGACAATCATAAGGTTCTGACTTCGAATCCCCGGGTTACCTCCCTTTAACCCCTTCCTGGGACTTTTGGTGAAGCGCGAGACAATTTTCGTTCCGAAAATGCGGCCCAGGGAAAATTTGTTTGGGAACCACAGCTGTAAGGTGAAATCATGTCAAAGCATACACTTGAGCACAATGCCGTCTTGGGACCCATTGAATCTTGCCCAACACTCCAACC
>NW_026395509.1:0-204 GCF_001194135.2 Octopus bimaculoides | reverse complement strand
GTTTCTACTCTCAGCCACTCAGTACTTTTCAGTAGTAATTGTGTTACTGAACAGATATTTCCTTCACAAGGCTTGCTTTGATCATGTTTCTTAACGAATTGATATAATAGTATTTTTGGTTACGTTTTTCTTTGTTGGGATGAAATTGCATTTCTTTTTCTTTATTTTGTAAGCATAATATTCTGATTACAGGTAAGTTCATTG
>NW_026395508.1:0-921 GCF_001194135.2 Octopus bimaculoides | reverse complement strand
TGTGTGTTTGTGTGTGTGTGTGTGTGTGTGTGTGTGTGTGTGTGTATGTAGTTAATTAAAAAAAACAAACAATTAAAAAAAAACAGAAGAAAGAAAACTATGAATATGAGAACGTGTACAAGAAATATATTTGTGTCAAATTAGTATATTTCTTGTGTACATCCTTTTAATTGTTTGTTTATTTTAATTAACTATTTTAATTAAGTATCTGCAGCACTACAAAATTTTTTTCGAGTACCTAATTCTTGGATTTTTCTCTACCGTTGTAATACGTCAACTTCTCATTCATTCGGAGTATGCCATTTCTACACCTTTGATTGAGAATCATATATATACCCAGATATGCACCTGTATATACAGGTAGACGTAGGTATGCACATACCTGTACGTATATATGCATATACTCATTTATTATTTGTTTTTACATGACCGAACGCCAGGGTCACCAATGTTGTAAGTAGTTATTTCAACTTTATATTTTCTGACGCGACTCTATCTCTTTCTCTATCACTTTTTCCCCCTCACGTTCTTCCTCTGTTACTACTACGTATATCTCTCTACCCCTCTCGTTCCTCCTTCTGTTACTACTATATCTCTCTCTTCCCCCCTCGTACTTCCTTCTGTTACTACTATACTACTATATTCCTCCCTTCCTCTCTTTCTCTCGTTGCTCACCTATTCTTCTACTTCCTCCCTTTGTTTCTCCCTCTACCACTCTCTCTCTCTCTCTCTCTCTCTCTCTCTCTCTCTCTCCCTTACCCCTGCATGGTCACATGCTTCCGGTTACTAATCCTTTTCTTCCTTGGCTATCGCCGAGCAAACACGCGAACTTACTTCGTCCCCACTTTCAAGTACGTGCCTCACAGCATTCATATACACATAATTTTTCACATCTGGCCGTATAGCCTTTTCCGTTTGTTT
>NW_026395507.1:250-451 GCF_001194135.2 Octopus bimaculoides | reverse complement strand
TGCAGTACCAGGCAGTGGCTCTCATGGCTTCTGATCTTAACTGATTGGAATTATTACCAATGTACATTATTTTGTTTTGGTATAAAAGATGGGCTACAGCAAATATACTGCTTAATACCACAGATTTGCTTGTCAGTTGTTTGACCTTAACCAGTTGAGCATGTCCCTTGGTGGCTGATGATATGTGCATCTCTGATCATG
>NW_026395507.1:0-240 GCF_001194135.2 Octopus bimaculoides | reverse complement strand
GGGATTCTTTGGGGTTTGAATAATTCACCTTTGGAAACGTGGGTGTTTTGCTCAATATCCTTAAACAAACCTTATTCAGGGACTTTTTGAGCGGGATGGGCTACTCAACCTGAAGAAAATTCTAAATCGGCCCCACCTGCGAGGTCATGCGCTGTTTATCTTGATATGGGATCACCATGTCACACACATATGGTTGCGATGCATGTGCCTGGTGTATCCTTATCAGACGGGTAGTCATGA
>NW_026395506.1:0-306 GCF_001194135.2 Octopus bimaculoides | reverse complement strand
CGGCAAATATACGATATGCCCCAGAAATAAGCACCGTTACACATAAAGAGTATATATGGATAGATAGATAGATAGATAAAATAAGAGAGAGTATACAAGAGTGCCTGCCAGCGAACTCTTTCTGTTCCTCAGGGCATTTTTCGACTTTTCTTCCATACATCAAGGTAAACACTGCACATGCTTTGTTAGCTTACGCGTTTGTTACTGTGGTCTTGGATTTTGCCTAATCATATCTTTATATTAATTATATTGTTTCGTTTTGATTTTCTATGAGATGTTCTTCGAATTGACTCCCTGTGCGTTTTT
>NW_026395505.1:0-560 GCF_001194135.2 Octopus bimaculoides | reverse complement strand
TACTCAAACCTTTTAATAGCATTCGTGTCAAATTAACCCATCGATAATTGTTGTAATCAAATACACCTGGAACGCCTTGAGATGCTATTTTGATGTAAAACTATTTTTTCTTGTTTTAACACTGTTTAGAAATTATCAATAATCAAGATATAGAAGGTTAATCGTGCTGAGATAAACATACATACAGGCTTGTGAGACGTTGATATGTGACTTCCAATATTCAAAATGTCATTCAGTAAAATATTCAAAATTATATTCTCTTTCTTGGAAATGAGTTCATGTGAATGAAACCTTAGAGTTTGTACTAACCAAGGCCAGTAAACTCACTCAGCTTTCATGTAGTATAATTTTTAAAAAAATGTATTATACGGTCCCACCTGTTTACAGTCAAGCTGGAGACATTATCGTTCAATATAATAGTTTGGACACGTAATTTGAATCTTGACTCATATCTCGATTGCAGACCTAACTTCTCAGTTTATTATTACTACTTTTTCTGACTCTCACGAGTGCCACACAATCTCATGCCCTTTACCTACTAACTCTTGCTTAAATATTTA
>NW_026395504.1:0-312 GCF_001194135.2 Octopus bimaculoides | reverse complement strand
GGAATCGAACTCGGAATCTTGGGTTAGTAGCCCGCGCTCTTAACCACTATACCATATACATCCGCTGAACACAGCTACTCGACTTCAAAACGCACAAGCGCTGAAAAGGTTTGTAGAATTCAAACTACCCTGATAACATAAACGGAAGGTTTTATATGAAGTTAAAGAGGCGCTTGTAGATTTGGATGGGGCATATTATTTCTCATTCAGTTTAAAGAGTTTCTTTCACAGATGCTCACACACATAAGCACATGCATGTGTCTGTTGGTATTATGTGCATATATGCACATATGCATCTACCTACATATATAT
>NW_026395503.1:0-246 GCF_001194135.2 Octopus bimaculoides | reverse complement strand
TCAAGGAGGGCAGATATGGAGTCAGCGATGCAAATGGACGGATAAAACTATCTCCTTGTGCTTCATGTACAGAATGTACATATATATATAGTTTTAGGGAAAAGAACCAAGGTTCATGAACTCATCGATGAAAATCCACTATCACATATAGAAAAAAATTAACAAGTAATAATTGAGTTTTTACCTGTAAATTTGGATTTTTATCCCTAATAATAGTAGTATATATATATATATATATATATATAT
>NW_026395502.1:0-396 GCF_001194135.2 Octopus bimaculoides | reverse complement strand
GAACGGAGACGTGTCGATATCTGCTGCCTCCAAGAAGTAAGGTGGAGAGATTGTTCTGCTAGGCTCCTCACAGGCAAAGAACACAAGTACAAGATTTTCTGGGCTGGAAACACAGACGGGGTCGGCGGCGTGGGTATACTTCTTGCAGAGAAATGGGTGGATAAGGTAATCGAGGTGGTTAGAGTATGCGATAGAATACTTAAGATTAGATTAGTCCTACACCATGGTTTAGCAACCATTATCTCGGCCTATGCCCCTCAGCCCGGGCTACCCGACGGACAGAAAGACCAATTTTATGACACCCTTCTGCAGACTACCTCATCAACGAATGACAGGGACCTTCTCGTTGTGGCTGGTGACTTCAATGGACATGTTGGACAACATTCAGGAGGCTTC
>NW_026395501.1:0-413 GCF_001194135.2 Octopus bimaculoides | reverse complement strand
TAATTCCTACATATATGTTTCGAAATAAATGATAGTCCTTTCACAAAGAAAGACCTGTTGGAGTCCTCATTTATTTCTCTTCAGGGAGTTCATAATAAAACATGTAATAGCAAGACAAAAACGAAATAATGGGGTAACTTACGAGCTGAGATGTTACATGGTCAGTGACCGTTAGAAGGTTTGTTTACATTGAGATATAACGGGGTCAACGATATTGTTCCATGGGCTTTAGGAATAAGAACGCTAGTTTACATAGAAATATAAAGGGAGGGTGTTTTTGACGTGAAACTAAAGAGTTATTTGAATATGGGGAGATAAGTATAGTGAATGTTTACATATGTGTGTGCTAGCGCGCACATACATATATGTACAAACACGTGCGTGTACGCACATGCACATACACATATACGTAC
>NW_026395500.1:0-205 GCF_001194135.2 Octopus bimaculoides | reverse complement strand
TATATACATATATACTACATTTATATATTACCTTTAATAAATTAGCCTTCGTAAAGTTCATCTTTAAAATGCCACGATGTGTCAGAATACTTTCTCACCAACCTCAGAAAATCTCTTTCGCCAACCTCCAACAATCTCTCCCTCCTCCTGCTGACAGTTTTTTGTACCTTTTCGCGACGGAAAATACACCTTTTGTGGCAGTTAT
>NW_026395499.1:1691-4237 GCF_001194135.2 Octopus bimaculoides | reverse complement strand
ATATATATCTATGTGTATGTATGTGCATATATATGAATAATCTACAGAGAAGCAACACAATAGAAATAAGTCGTATTCACAAAAGTAAATTGTCATAGCTCTGCGGTTTAACAATATTTTCCGCCAATCATGCTACTTTAAAAACGACTCCGCACTTTAATAATTCCAATAGTAAACTACATCTGTCACTCTTTTTAACGACACTACTACACGATACCGTCGGTGCCTAGTGTAAAATCGATTCTGTTACTAGCATTCGGGTTCGATATTTTTTTCCGGAAAAACCTTCCTCACTTCTTCCGAAGTCTTCTCAAAGACCATGAATAACTCTATTTTTTCTTGATTAAATTACTTTTACAGTGTGAAACTGATCTCTATCTATCCATGCATGTATGTATGTACATACATCCATGTATGTATATACATGCCTACCTCAAAGTTTCAGGTCTTGTGCCTATAGCAGAAAGGATTATGGTTGAGTGATTCCGTTTGTTTTCGTTGTTTTCAAATACTGACGAGGTCACCATTGCATTTTAGCAATTCGGGTCGATAAAATAAAGTACTAATCAAGTACTAAGATCGATAGTGTCTATTAAACCCTTCTCCTCAAAAATTTGTGTCCAAATCAAAAACTATTACATGAAACTGATTTTTCTCAGTTTATATTTTTCGTATACTCATTTTCACTCAAAGCTTAGGTCGATGTGCAGTTGTGGTAGGAGACACCCATAATCGAACCGAGAATAACGAGATTCTTGTGAACCTTTCAGCCACACATCCAGTCGTACCTTCAAACCCCAGAGGAGAACTAAACAAATCCGCATTTATATATATTTACTTCTCATAAAATATTTATCGGAAGATCTAAACCCTTGTAGCAGTATTCACACTATAAAACATAACGAATAAAAGAATAAATATTTAATTATTGATCCAAAAGAATTAAAATTTAAATATCAAGTTTAGGGATGGTGGTGAAATTAATTCAAGTTAATTACTGCAAGTTAATTTCATTAATAATTTTGCCTATGCGTTTTTGTTTTCTATATTTTTACAAAAAATAATTACAACTTTAACATACACCACAAATCCATTTATTCTCTTATTGTTTTAGTCATTTGACTGCGGCCATAGTGGAGCACCGCCTTTAGTCGAGCAGATCGACCATAGAACTTATTCTTTGTAAGCCTAGTACTTCTATCGTTCTCTTTTGCCGAACCGCTAAGTTACGGGGACGCAAACACACCAGCATCGGTTGTCAAGCGATGTTGGGGGCACAAACACAGACCACACAAACATACACACACATATGCATATATATATATATATATATATATATATATATATATATATATATATATATATATACCACGGTCTTCTTTCAGTTTCCGTCTACCAAATCCACTCACAAGGATTTAGTCGGCCCGAGGCTATACTAGAAGACACTTGCCCAAGATGCCACGCAGTGGGACTGAACCCGGGACCATGTGGTTGGTAAGCAAGCTACTTATCACACAGACATTCCTGCGCCTTACAGCCACTCCTGCGCCTTAAAGCCACTCCTGCGCCTTACAGCCACTCCTGCGCCTTACAGCCACTCCTGCCCCTTACAGCCACTCCTGCGCCTCTATGTATTTTACTTTCATCTTTTAAAGAATACTGTAATTATAACTTTAGTGGCCTAATTTTCATTAATTGTTAATAATTCGTGTTAAATATAAGTGCACATGTAGACGTTTTCATTTTCGTTATTATTCTGTATGTATTCATCAATTTATGTTCTGTGACACAATCAACAAGGTTGAGGACCTGGCTCACTCTCTCATTATTCTGAAGAAATATAATAAAAAATGCTAGGATTCAATAATATATATGTATGATTGAATCTTTTGGT
Source organism: Octopus bimaculoides (assembly GCF_001194135.2). NCBI lineage: Eukaryota > Metazoa > Mollusca > Cephalopoda > Octopoda > Octopodidae > Octopus > Octopus bimaculoides. Next base: position 2,343 of record NW_026395499.1, on the reverse strand, counting down.
AATACATACGTTTAATAGTTTGAAATAAATATAAAAAATTATTCAATAATAAATATGAAATCCATATGTATGTACATCAATGTGGTACTTCGGTGTGGTTTGCCCCTCGATTAAAAACTAAATTAAATCATTAGATAACAATAACTGGTATCACATTAATATTTTTATTTCAAGACGTATCTATTATGTACCTTATTTTATATTTGAAAATCAATGTTTTCGATTGGTAGATAGTTTTTGGATAACATTTAGAATCGGTGTGTACTAACACTAAAAAAAGAGACTTTCAGGACATATTTACTGAGCGTAAATATTTTATAATGAAATATATTCTCTAAATGTTTTTTGTTTCCTCTTGACAACAGATATTAGAAAAACCATATATATATATATGTTTTTAAGAGGCCAATTTTTGAGAGTTGCATTTTCCTCGCGTTCGGTAAAAATGTGTTTATTATGGTAGCTTAGTGTGAGGCATTATTCTATAGTAATGCCCTTATATAAATATAAATAAATATATTCTAGGGATAATGATGGATTTTTCCCTTATGAGTTTTTTCACACTAGCTACTTGCTAAAATTCTTGTAAAAGATTTTTATCCAAATATTGAATTGATTATACATATATAAATATATATGCGTATATATATAT
>NW_026395499.1:431-920 GCF_001194135.2 Octopus bimaculoides | reverse complement strand
TATATATATATATATATATATATATATATATATATATATATGCATATGTGCATATAGGGGTTGATGAATTTGACTCTATACTCGAAGCTGGTGCCTCGGCACGGGTAACAGATTAAAATAATGCATATCTATGTGTTTATGTGTGTATGTATGTGTGTATATGTATGTACACACACACACACACACATATATATATAGTTGGAATTTACAAAAAAAAACAAAAGACGAAGACAGGTGTGTAAACAACAAACAGGTGTATTAGTTTAACGGTCGGGAAGGTGAGAAAGTCTTTTACGTTTCGAACCTACGCTCTTCATCAGAAAGGAACATGAGAAAATGAACAGGGAGAGAATTAAAAAAGCTTTAGTGGCTAGCGGTCGATCATGGCGATGGCCGGACAAAGGTGGTCAGACGGGAGAGCTAGGAAGAAGGGGAGATAATATATATATATATCTTCGAAACGTCAGGTTAGAATAGAGACAGCTGATG
>NW_026395499.1:0-421 GCF_001194135.2 Octopus bimaculoides | reverse complement strand
ATATATATATATATACACACACACTCATTATATGTGTATACAGAGCCGCAAACATGTATGTATGCGCACGCACAGAGACATATCTATGTATGTAAATAGGTGTGAACAAGTCATATCAATCAATGTATGTATGTATGTACACGTAAATGTGTGTGTATGTATATATATGTGTGTGTGTGTTTGTGTATGATTCTGTATCTATGTATGTTTACTAATACACATATAAACCGAATATATATATAAATGCATATATGCATAGATATTTATACGTACATATATGTATACAAACATATATATTTACTCATATAGATATAGGTATTATGTGCATATATGTAATACATATGTACACGCACACACACACGCGTGCACATGCACACACCCATACTCAAGCGCGCACACACACGCACACACACACACTATA
>NW_026395498.1:116-262 GCF_001194135.2 Octopus bimaculoides | reverse complement strand
ATGGTGATGATGATGACAACAATGACGATGATGATGTGGATGATGATGATGATGAGGACAACAACAACAACGATGATGACTATGACGACGATGATAATGATATGGACGATGGTGATGATGATGATGACGACGACGACGACAACAAT
>NW_026395498.1:0-106 GCF_001194135.2 Octopus bimaculoides | reverse complement strand
TGATATGGACGATGGTGATGATGATGATGACGACGACGACGACAACAATGATGGTGATGATGATGATGATAATGAGGCTGACAATCATGATGATGATGATATGGAC
>NW_026395497.1:0-421 GCF_001194135.2 Octopus bimaculoides | reverse complement strand
TATACGTTGTACAAGACTTTATTTGCATGTTTCATTGAAATTTTTCTTTTTCTTTACTAGTGAAACTTCGAAACGGTAAAAAGAGTATAGATGCCACAGGAATGTTCAAAAATGGCCTAGGGGAATACACTCTCAGTTTAAATATATCCAAGGAAGTGAAAAACTATGCCTATCACTTTAAACCAAAAATGAAGATCACAGCACTGAAAAAGGTCGTCATGGACTTCGATTCGCAAATAGTCGTTTCTCAACAGGGAAGAATATTACTGATTCTTAAACTGTATAAAATGAAAATGAATCCATTTGCCATAAGTAAACCTGTCATTTTGAATGGTAAGCAAAGCATTTCAACATTTTATGGCAAGTTTCATTGATTCCAAAATATGTGTGTGTGTATATATACAAATACGTAAATATGTGT
>NW_026395496.1:0-219 GCF_001194135.2 Octopus bimaculoides | reverse complement strand
ATCACACGCTCATTACTAACGTAATTATCATGTACAACTAATTATATTAATTATGTTACATACTTACTTGTTTACATATATACATATACATATTTGGGCACAGGACGTCACAAAACATAAACAACAAAAAATACGAAGTACGAGGACATGGAATAAGGGCTTATTTCGTAAGCAACGAAAGAAACAAATGGAAAACAAGACAAGCAGCACAAGGAACGA
>NW_026395495.1:0-209 GCF_001194135.2 Octopus bimaculoides | reverse complement strand
GGTTGGTAAGCAAGCTACTTACCACACAGCCACTCCTGCGCCTTTATGTGTAAGATATATATATATATGAGTACAAATATATATATATATATATATATATATATATATATACGACGGGCTTCTTTCAGTTTCCATCTACCAAATCTTTTCACAAGGTTTTTGTCGGCTTGGGGCTATAGTAGAAGACACTTGCCCAAGGTGCCATGCAG
>NW_026395494.1:0-323 GCF_001194135.2 Octopus bimaculoides | reverse complement strand
TATAATCTGTAAGTGCGTGGGTGAGTGCGTGTGCGTGTGTGCGTGTGTGCGTGTGTGCGTGCGCGCGTGCGTGCCTGCGTGCGTACGTAGAAGAGCTTTTATTTCAAAGATGATGTGTTGAACGTATCTCTATATCTGCGAATCAACTGCTTATTGTTCGTTTGGAACAATAAATTTCTCAAATTATCTTTATCAAAGTTTTCAGGCTAACTTTGATCCATCTTCAGGATGTGAATTGGTTTCATATTCTTTGCTTCTCTCGTTTATAGTGGACAGTTTAGGTTTACACAGTGTTCCTGACAGAATATGAACTTTAGAGCGTC
>NW_026395493.1:0-781 GCF_001194135.2 Octopus bimaculoides | reverse complement strand
GCACATTTACGTTCATACACGCTTATGTATGCAATAATAATGATAATAAAACGAAGAAGTAGGACAATAATTAACATATTCATAAAAAGAAAATTGTTTACAAAGAACAATTATCAGAAAAATCATCTAGAACTTTAAAACGGACTATTGTATTTGATGTCTCTATTGAAAGTTGTTTATCTAAGTAAATTTATGGGTGCCTAGAACAGTAAAATGTGTTTTCAACCAGACTCATAAACACTCTATGTAATAATAAAGTAATTATAAAACATAGAAAGATAGGAATTGCATAGAGGAAATTATGTAGAGTTGCATTATTTTTGTTAAGTCTTTATACCTCTTCTGTATTGTAACGACTGTTGTAAATACGTGTCACAGAGAATGAAAACTGGTGTGCATGTTGATCAAATAACAATGAAGCGGTTATGGCTGTAGCATTATAATAAACAAATTATATTAGCAACAATTGTTACATAAGGCATTAGTTTCAAAGGTAAAACCATAATTTTTTAGTAAAAATACATATTCTCAACGTTTTAATTCTCAACGGGTCAAGAAAGAATAGAGAAAAACAAAACAAAACAAAACAAATCAACTGCAAGACAACAACGAAGCTGAAATAATTCATTTTCTTTTTGTTTTTTTTTACATCTGACAAAGGAATTTGTTCCTAACAGTTAAAAGTACTTGGCATTTCTATTGACCATAATGAGGATGATGATGATGATAGTGGTGACGATGACGCCGACACACACACACACATACACACACACACACACAC
>NW_026395492.1:0-488 GCF_001194135.2 Octopus bimaculoides | reverse complement strand
ATATATATATATATATATATTATATACATACATATATATGTTTATATATATATGCATATGTATATAACTATATATGTGTGTGAGTGTATGTATATATGTGCGCGTATATTATGTATACATACATATATGTGTGTGGGTGGGGTGATGAATGCATCTTTATCAGGTTGATCTTATCTCATGCTATCAAATGTTATTCATAGCACGGACAAAAAACATACATCAGTCAGCAATCATATCACTTGCAGATTTACACAAATCAAAAATGCCCTTTTTCCTTCTTACAGGAAATAACGAAACCCCAGAAGTATTACTTTGTACAGCAACCAAGTTGTAAAACAAGGGTTTTTTTTGTCACATCTAAACTATTTTTACAGTTGTTTTTTTATTTCTGTTAACATAGCGATGAAGGAACTCAACCTAGTGTGTATGTATATAGATATATATATATATACAAATATATATTTATATATACATACATCTTAATATAT
>NW_026395491.1:0-266 GCF_001194135.2 Octopus bimaculoides | reverse complement strand
ATATATATATACATATATATATAAATATATTTAATATCTATGTATCTATGTATCTATGTATCTATCTATCTATCTATATATCTATCTATTTATCTGTTAGTCTATCTGTCTGCTGTCGTCAATTTGTAAATCAGTCATTCAGTCAATAAATCAATCACTCAGTCGATCAATTAATCTGTCAATCTCTCTCAATCCGTCTCTCTCTCATTCTATCAATCTCTCTACTCATCTATCTATCTATCTATCTATCTATCTATCTATCTATC
>NW_026395490.1:0-360 GCF_001194135.2 Octopus bimaculoides | reverse complement strand
CCTACTTCTAGGATTCAATATTTCTTATTTTTTTGTTGCTTCTTTCACGACTAAATATTTCTTATTCTTTATGTTGCTATTTCCAGGATTCAATGTTTCTAATTCTTTTTGGTGCTACTTCCAGGATTCAATATTTATAATTCTTTTTGTTGCTACTTCCAGGATTCAATATTTATTATTCTTTTTTAGCAACTTCCAGGATTCAATATTTATTATTCTTTTTGTTGCTGTTTCCAGGATTCAATATTTCTTATTCTTTTTGTTACTATTTCCAGGATTCAATATTTCTTATTCTTTTTGATGCTACTTTCAGGATTCAATGTTTCTAATTCTTTTTGGTGCTACTTCCAGGATTCAATA
>NW_026395489.1:0-445 GCF_001194135.2 Octopus bimaculoides | reverse complement strand
TCTGACTTAGATAGGCTGGAATTTTTCATTGCAAATATGAGTGCTTTATTGAGTATTATATGGTTAATTTTGGAGTAGTAGTTACCTATCTCTAATTGTATAAATTTTGAGTTTTTTGTTTTTTCTATTTTTTTAAACCATCCTGTTGCCTCCTAGTGTCTGACGATAAGGAAAGTCCAATCTTAATTTTGAGCTAGGGCATTATTTTATCTATGATGTTTTTGCTTATACATACTATGTCTGATTTTGATGGATATATTAGTCAAAGAATAGTAATTCAGTGAACTCTCTCCCTCTCCCTCTCCCACTATCGATGTATGCATGGATCTGGTTGTATTTCTATATGTATGTGTGTGTGCTTGTCCATGTGTCTAGCATGCATAGATGTATGTATCTGCGTATATATATATATATATCATCATCATCATCATCATCGTTTAACGTC
>NW_026395488.1:0-1131 GCF_001194135.2 Octopus bimaculoides | reverse complement strand
TTCAGCCTGCGAAGAACATCTGTATTCAAGAACCCGGCCCGGCATAGAAGTCCCAACATCACGACAAGTGACCGCTCTGCCTTAACCTTAAATTCTTATATACAGACACTTACTACTGTGTACTCTAATTAAGAACTGGTAAATTCTAATCCATGTTACTGACTCTTATCAATACTATGTAACTCTCGCATTCACATACATGTATTACTCGCACACACTCTTTTGTTTACATGACGGCCAGTCTTATATTGTGTTTTATTATGTCGCATTCACACACACAGACATACAGTTTAATGCTCCAATAAATCTTACTGTTATACATCTCTATCGGTTGCGTTCCTATCTTGTATCTTACTGGCACATTTCTAAGTTCTCTATGTTATAGAATTATAACATATATTTATCATTATATATTTTTGTGTCGACCGTGTGACACGTTTTTAAAAAGGAGCCTGTTTTTCCATTCGTCACCATTTCTCCTTTTGGTTCGCACGGGCGTTCTTACATATATATATACATACATATTTATGAATAATAATAAATGGAGCAAAACGCATATAAATAAAAGTTCCTTTAATTCCTACATATGTTCAAAATATATATGCACTCTACTCCAAAGAAGTAAGAACTGCTGGAATTGCACATATATTCATCGTCAGGGAACTAACATATAGAAGCAAGACAAATGCGAATTGGTAAGGTAACTTACGAGTTATAATGTTATAATATTATATGGCCAAATAAGTGACCGTTAGAAGTAAGAACACTTGTTTACATAGTTATAACGGGAGGGGGCTGTAAACGCTATACTAAAGGTTTAAATTAAATGAATAAATCGGTGGTGGGGGAGGGCAAAATGGATCACTGTAAAGTAAACTGAAGCCGTAAACTATAAGCTAATTCAAACGTGGAGGAAGGGAGAGAATCAAGAGAGTTCATGATATATAAAAAAATTCTCCTTAAGGAAAAAAATACTAACATACTAATATAAAGCGAAGAAAGTAAATATAAAAAATAAATAAAGCATCATAGCCTAGTTATATATTATATTATTATACGGATATTAACGCAAATTAATGGTAAAACAAGGTACAGGATACTTAGTTGAGAAATAATAATAATAATAATAAT
>NW_026395487.1:0-486 GCF_001194135.2 Octopus bimaculoides | reverse complement strand
TTATTATTATTATTATTATTATTATTATTATTATTATTATTATTCCGTTGGTTAATTAACTATCTCAACTAGGGGATTATATTTGGCAAATAGGTAATTCGATGAATGAATCAGATGTTTTGCCTCAATCTATTCACCGCCATTTCTTTCACATCAACATCACACATTTATCCTTCTTGCTCCAGGCCTTTTACAATGTATCCAAATTCGATGTATTGAATATTTTTATATTTATGCATTTTATGTTATGTAATAGCAGAAAAGTGTGAGTATGATTGTGAGCAACTAGGATTTTAGATTATGATTCCTTTCCCAGATTTTATGGGCACATATTGAGAATGAAAGTTCTTGACGTAGCCTAGGCATCTCTTAACATGGAATGTTAGTATGTCATATCTATCCCTATGTGTTTATCTAAGTTTGTCGCACACACAGATCCTGCAGACTATATGAGTACAAAAATGGAACCTAGGCCTGTATATATAT
>NW_026395485.1:0-212 GCF_001194135.2 Octopus bimaculoides | reverse complement strand
TAGATAGATAGATAGATAGATAGATAGATAGATAGAAATAGAAAGACAGGGAGAATGAAAGAGATTACATTTATGTCAACTGGTGATGGTGGTGAATTTTTAATTTAGCTCAAGGTACTTGTTTTACGCGAGTGACTACTTGCCAGAGCACCACTCTGCTATATATACACAGACAGTCACACAGACAGACAGACAGACTGACAGACAGATAG
>NW_026395484.1:0-288 GCF_001194135.2 Octopus bimaculoides | reverse complement strand
TGTAAACATGACATCACTGATTTTGCTGATTTCTGCAAAGGTGCAGAAATGTCAACATTTATGCACTGCACTGTGTGTGTGTCTAATGCACACAAATATACACATCAGAGTTCCATACTGTTTTTGTATACTGATTTACTTTACAAGGCATTGGTCAGCCCAATGCTATAGTATTTGGTCATCCCATAACTAATACAGGTTTTTCAATTGCATGAACTAAAAGTCACAGGGGACAGGATAAACTACCTGCATCAACTTACTATGAATGTAGGTAGTAATTTTACCTTG
>NW_026395482.1:0-425 GCF_001194135.2 Octopus bimaculoides | reverse complement strand
GAAGTAAAGGGGTCCTAGTTAGAAAGTAGGGATAACTGAAAGAGGTATCACATCAATGGATGTTTCCTCCTCTTCCTTCATGAGAGCTAGTGGTTACAACAGTATGTGATATAGTGTGGGAAAGAGACCAGGGAGAAGGAGGGAGGGTCATATGTAGTTTAACCCCCCTCCTATCCTCTCACCCCTTCCTGGATGTGATGACTGACTATGTAAATAGTGTAACTTTCAATGTTAGTAATGTCTTCAGTAATCCTCTTATATTGGTGTCTCCACATATAGGGGCTGTGTATGTGTATACATGCATTGTAATGTGTGTGTGTGTGTGTGCATACTAGAGGTATGCCTATCCGTATTCTGTGTTGTTTAGCCTCAGATCAGTTCTTAGAAAGTAAACTTATGATCTGTACCCCAGCCATGGCCAACCC
>NW_026395481.1:0-327 GCF_001194135.2 Octopus bimaculoides | reverse complement strand
CATACGAAATAAGTTAAAAAAAAAAACCGCTGAATAAGTTCGTTAGCAATATAACACTTTTTCATATAGTAAGTTATTGTACATCGTTATCTGTCGTCGTCTTTTTAATAATTAACAACAAAAATAAGCTCTGTTTCGTTTTTTTTTATTCACGTTAAGACTATTGTCTGACGATTCCCAAAGTAATTATCTAATTAACTGTTTAATTAAATGAGAATGAAACTCCGAGTAACAATGTATATTTTACAAGAATCAAATTTATTCTCTATCACTTTATATATATATATTCCACCCAGTATCAGCATTGAAAACTCCAGTATTGTTCAT
>NW_026395480.1:0-356 GCF_001194135.2 Octopus bimaculoides | reverse complement strand
TGTGCGTGAATGCGGCAATATAAATAATAACACAATATATATGACAGGCCATCGTGTAAACAAGAGTGTGTATACATAAATATGTATGTGTGTGTGTGTGTGAATGAGAAATACAGAGCATGGAATGAGAGTTTGTAACATAGACGATAAGTGTCCTGAACAAAGATAAGAAAGTACCAGTTCATAGAAGAGTTACGCAGTAGGTAGAATGTCTGTACACAAGAGGTTGTGGCTTCTAGGCAGAGCTGAAGTGTCACATGTCGTGAGTAAAGTTGAGACTTCTATGCCAAGCCGGTTACTTGAATGCAGAAGATTCTCGCAGGTTGTTCTGGCTGTTATTTTCGAGGTGGAAACAA
>NW_026395479.1:0-311 GCF_001194135.2 Octopus bimaculoides | reverse complement strand
ATTAAACACACATACACACGCATGCACATACATATACATACCTGATGACAATTTTTTATTAACTGCACAGGGTCGAAACACAGGGTGGAACAACACAAGGACAGAAAAAAACACAAAAGTGGAGGAAAAGTAAAATCGAACGAAAAGAATGGTAATGATAAATCAAAAGGTGGAATGACCTCTACTCGAACCCCGCACTTCAGTTAAAGTCATTGAACGTTTTTAGAAAAAAATAATTTTTGACACGTGTTATTTTATTTTTGTCTCTTTCTCCTTGTAGTAAATATTTTTTTCTGACTGTATTTGCTTGA
>NW_026395478.1:0-451 GCF_001194135.2 Octopus bimaculoides | reverse complement strand
TCTCTGTCTGTCTCACATTCCCTCTGTATCTATCACTTCCTGTCTCCTCCCCTTCCCTGATAACAGCCACCTTCATTATGCCATATTTCCCTGAACCTAAAACCTTGGCACCCCTCTCATTTTATCATGTAATAGCCCAACCCCTATAGTTGGTCCATTATTGATTTTTATTGAAATCCAATTAGCCTGTTATTGAACTGGATATTAGTTCAACATGTGTACAAAATTTGGTGAAGATTGGTTCCCTGGTTTGGGCAGCAAGATGATAACAGACAGACGGACAGACAGATAGGCAGACAGAAATTACCATTTATATATAAGATATATATATATACATATATTATTATTATTATATATATACACATACATACACACATACATATGTACATATATATACACACACATATATATATTCATATGCATACATATATTTATATAAATATACATATAT
>NW_026395477.1:0-428 GCF_001194135.2 Octopus bimaculoides | reverse complement strand
ATATATATACACACATATATATATATGCATACAAACATATAATATATTTGTACACACGTACAATGCACACACGCACAAAGACAGGCACATTCCCATGTAAATGTCATACAAACTTCGAGAAATATAAGTGTATGTGTGTGTGTGTGTATATGCATGTGTGTGTATGTGTGTTTAAATGGGTGAATGGAGGAGAGAAGGAGAGAGGGTGACTTAGAAAAGTAGTCTTTGTCTTTGGAATTTTACAACGGAATTGCAATTTTTTTGAATTAGATTGTGTGTAGGGCGGCATTTGCAAGAGATTATTGTTATAGACAATGACATCAATAAATTGAAGACACACACAGAGAAATATGAAAGTTCTAAAAAAAAACCCCAGAAACCTCACAGAAACGATATATATATATATATGTATATATATTATATACATG
>NW_026395476.1:0-471 GCF_001194135.2 Octopus bimaculoides | reverse complement strand
CATATGCACACACACACATACACATGCAGTAGCATAACTGTTGACTTGAGAAATAATAATAGAAATTGTGAAAGCCTCATGTTGTGTTTGAGTAATGCTAGTTACAAAATTATTGAAACCAATTATTCAGAACAGTGCTTTTACAAATAACTCGTGTTGCAATCATATTTATTTAAGAGCCAAAATTGTATAGAATTAATTTGAATTTGCTGCACTTGTGACTCAGTCATGCTAGGAAGAAAATCCTTTTTCATTTATTTGTTCATCTGAGAATGAGCTGGAATACCTGAAGGCATTTTAACCTTACGAGTTTATAGTATCAGAATATTTGGGTAAATTCAGTGCAATATATGTTGAGCTATTGTAGTGTAGTGGTTAAATTTGAGACATTAGATAAGCAGTGTTTGATTTCCAGACTGTTATAATTATTGCTGTTACTCATGTAGTTGTATGGCCAGAGGTGAGCTATTT
>NW_026395475.1:0-396 GCF_001194135.2 Octopus bimaculoides | reverse complement strand
TATATATATAATCATAATATTATATTTGAGTATGCACCTTGTCGTATGTCATTTAAAGCTCATTCACCATATTCAGCGACCTGATATTATCAACAGTATGGATTTAAATTCCACTGGATTTATTTCTGGTATTCCTTCATGTCTGTAGACTTTATAACATATTTTTTTAAACTCAAATTTCTTGTGCATATGAGTGGCTGCAGGTAACTACCAATATGAGTTACTTTGTGGCAAGTAACCTGATGAGACACATCTGCATCAGTGATGCACCACAACTATTTGTGCAGCCCCTCACTCATGAGGAAGTGATGCACAGTGAGTCAAAATGATCGTAGTGTTTAATAATGAATCTCATGAATTCCATTTTCTTTTTTTTTCTGCCATATGTTATATATA
>NW_026395474.1:0-227 GCF_001194135.2 Octopus bimaculoides | reverse complement strand
ATACATACATACATGCATACATACATACATACATGCATGCATACATACACTCATGCATGTATATAGATAGGTATACATATGTGTATATACATAGATGTGTATTCAAGCGTAATTATGCATATGTGCATATATAGATATATGTTTCTATGTGTGCGTTGATATGTATGCGTATGCAAGCATAAATATATGTACATATATCCATAGTTGCTTGTATGTGTGCGTTGATA
>NW_026395473.1:0-467 GCF_001194135.2 Octopus bimaculoides | reverse complement strand
ATATATATATATATATATTACGATCCATCGTAGGCCAAACTGCCGAAAAGTAGGCCGTTCAACTTCAATAATGTCTCTGGAAATCGCACAATTTGTATAAACGATTACAGTTGCTGACAGTGTGTAGGATGTTAGTAAAGCTTTAGACGTCTAAATTCTATACCTGTAATCTACAAGGGAAAGTTTTCTGGCGATCATAATTACAATTCGTTTTTATACATTCAAAATCATGTAGCGTTCGTTACATGTAAACAGGAGGTGGAGAGTTATGATTTTCATGATTAAACTAATAGGTATTTTTTTTATGTTGGCTTCAAATTTTGTCTGAAGGACAGCAGTTCCAGGGAAGGGCCAAAGTCTATAAAATCGTCTCTATTGATTAACTGGTATGTATTTTATCCACAAAACACACACATACATACACACACACACTGAGGTAAACACTCGCACACACACACACATACACA
>NW_026395472.1:0-380 GCF_001194135.2 Octopus bimaculoides | reverse complement strand
GTATGTAAATGTCTATATACATATGTGGATATGTATGTGTGTATATCTTCACAAATATAAATTCTTTATTTCTTCTACTACTCACCACTAGCAACTTATATTCTTAATTCTTCTTTCCACCTCAATTTTACTACCCTTACCTTCTCTCTACACTTTCTATGCCCATCCCTTAAGCTCTGTCACAACACCCCTGCTAACATATCCCATACTCTTTACCTTCTCATCTCTTTACCCTCTCATTTCTTCCTCTCTCTCTCTCTCTCTCACCTCTCCCTTCCTTCCATCATTTTATCCTGACCACTAGTTAACACACCTTCGCTTTCTTCACTTGTTTATCATCTCTCCCACTTTTTTTTCTCTTCCTGTTTTTGATTTGACCT
>NW_026395471.1:0-334 GCF_001194135.2 Octopus bimaculoides | reverse complement strand
ATTATTATTATTATTATTATTTGTTTCTATTATTTTGTTAGTATATTCATCTCTTTGTTATTATACCTTTATATCATCGTTTTCCTTCTTCTTCTTATTATTATTACTATTATTATTATTATTATTATTATTATTATCTGTACAAATTTGCTTGTTTTGCGTTGATGCTAATGTCCGCCTTCTTCCATCTTTGTTTTATTGTTGTGATTATTATTATTATTCTCCGTCTTCATTTTTCATCATCTCGTTCTTCTTTTTCTTCTTCCTCATCTTCTTCTTCCTCTTCTTCTACATCTACTTCCTCGACTCCTCCCTCTTCTTCTTCTCCTTCTTC
>NW_026395470.1:0-312 GCF_001194135.2 Octopus bimaculoides | reverse complement strand
ATATATGTATATATATGTGCATATATATATATATATATATACATTTGTATATATATTGAGTCACACAATTTATCCATTTAAATCAAGCACGCATGCGTATCTGCGATTTACATATGCATCCGGCCGACAAACCTCTCAAAATGCTGACTCATCTGTACATAAATAAGCACTAACTTTCACCTGCTCGAAAAATTATTTTTCATTTCTAGCTAGACATATACACAACCATCTTTATTTCTCTTTCTCTCACTTTCACACTCTGACATATTGTAATATGTATGTATGTGTATATATATATATATATATATATAC
>NW_026395469.1:0-467 GCF_001194135.2 Octopus bimaculoides | reverse complement strand
TGCAAGTGTGTTTCTGTGTTTGTGCATATCTATGCTACGTACGCTACGATCAATAGCTTCATGATCATTGCTGTTTCTCAATTCCCGCTGGAACTATTAGAGGCGAGGAGTTCTACTCTTTTGAGACAATTCCATTTCTTTATCTGTCTGCAAATCTACCATTTTATAATCAATGCTTTACTTTGAATACAGAATGTAAAAGATAACACTGCGATATATAGCATAAAATTTATACGCATACATCCACGTATAGATACACGCATGCGCTCGCACACACCCACACATACACACACATAAACACATAAATACACAAAGACACACACACAAACACACACACACAAACACATATATATTCACTTCTGTACTTCCGTGTTTTACTTATTAGCAGATAGTATTTATGCGTGATCATCGTTTTTCTTATGATTATTATTATTATTATCATTATTATTATTATTATTATTATTATT
>NW_026395468.1:0-303 GCF_001194135.2 Octopus bimaculoides | reverse complement strand
AGCAGAAGTTTGGGTTTGACAATGTGGTGCTTATCCAGGATTCTGCACCATGCCATGGTTCAAAAGTAACACAAGCCTTCCCTGGTGAGAAGGTGCTGTCTTTTTGTGAGGGTCAACATCTGGCCCAGTAATAGCCCAGATTTAAACCTTCTCAATAACTTTTTAGAGGACATACTTCAAGCAAGGACCAATGCTTTACCTCACTCGAGTGTCAACAGTTTGAAGATCTGCATCATACATGCAACATGCAAAATCAAAAAGGTGGAGGTTGCAGCAACTGTAAAATAATTTTGTTCTCATGTG
>NW_026395467.1:0-212 GCF_001194135.2 Octopus bimaculoides | reverse complement strand
ATATATTTGCATCCGTATAGATACACTGAATGGCGATATGATTATATGTAATTAAAGCGAATGAATTATGTACACAAGTTACGTACTATAGTGAGAGGTTTGTATACATGCCATAAATTAGGAAGATTGGTTTAGCTGTTCTAAAACAAATCAGTTTTGAATTGCTCCCAATGTTAGATAGAGACATGCAATAATTTTAAACCTCTTCTGGT
>NW_026395466.1:0-767 GCF_001194135.2 Octopus bimaculoides | reverse complement strand
ACACACACACACACACACACACACACACACACACAAGCATGTGTGTGTGTGTCTTTACATTTACTGTCTCTGACAATTTCTTAGCTATGGGTAATTAGATTGTTATCATTTCTCCTGTTGATGAATAGACCATTGGAATAAGAGATCCCTAACTCGAGCAACAAGTAAGGATTAAGGACATGAATGGGATCCAGAAGTAAAAAAATGCATCAAATATATATTCATCTAACCCATGCAAGCATGGAAAATAGATGTAAAAATGGTTGCCATACATGCATACACATACATATGTACTTCTATGTATATGCATATGTATACATGTGTGTGTGTGTGTGTGTGTGCGCGAAAGTGTGGCGCTTAGCGGTTAGGGTATTGTGGCTAGATTGTGAGTTCAATTCCCATACTGAGTAGTAAATTGTATTCTTGAGCAAAATACTTCATTTCACTTTGCCACAGTCCACTCAGCTGTAAATGGATCACCCTGCAACAGACTAGTCTTATGATAAGGGGGAACAGACATTGGCCTGCTTGTATAGCCAGTGGGATAGCATTGTTTGAAAGTCAATTGATATTTGATTTGGATTTTTAGTAGCACGACACGCTTTAGAATTTTTAGCCAATTGTATATACCTTCTTGATAGGCTGTTCTATACATCTGTGTTTTTATTCGTGTATATATTTTTTACCTTCTGTGTATTTTATATATGCATACATTTTATGTTTTTTTTTTATATATGTATACTTTATATGTTTAAGAGCGATGGTAA
>NW_026395465.1:3958-7146 GCF_001194135.2 Octopus bimaculoides | reverse complement strand
CACAGATATACAGTCACAAAGAAATATAGAACAGACGCATGGTAGTACAGCATCACAAAAACAAAAAAGAAAAGACAAACAGACGCAGGAGGTACATAGGAACGGCATATATTTGATGTCATATCGATACACACAAAAAATAGAGAAGATATCCAAAATAAGACATTGTCAAAGTGGACCTCTCGGACCGTTGCGATAAGGAGGCGAGATGGATTTTAATAGAAAAAGAAAAGTATAAAAAATTAAAAGAGGCTTTCCCGACAGATATAAACCCACTGGGGCCCGAGGTGAATTTCGAACCCAGCGCTCAAGTGGTGAACTACGAGGAAATAAAAAGATTATATAAAATGGTGAGTAGTTTTATTTTGGATAAATTATTGAGATAATTTTGAAAAGAACTATCGAAGACTGTGAAAGGAACTATTAAGAACTATTGAAATAATTGAAATAACGCGGCCGCCCCATCATCATTGTTTAATTTCATTGTTCCATTCTATCATGTGTTAATTGTCCCTGCATGTGTGTATTGTCCCATCTGTGTTTAGCCCCTTGTGGGTAATAAAGAAATTGGTATTTCGTCCGTTTTTTACGCTCTGAGTTCAAATTCTGCCGAGGTCGACTTTGCCTTTCATCCATTCGGGGTCGATAAAATAAGTACCAGTTGAGTACTAGGGTCGATGTAATCGACTCGCCCCTCTTCCAAAATTTCAGGCCTTGTGCCTATAGTAGAAGGGATTATTATTATTATTGGCTTATATTCACCTACCATTTCAAGAACCCTCAAAACGAGAGAATTCTGTAATAAACTAACAATGTTCAGTGATGAAACATATTCAAAAATAACCCAAGTAAATGGACTTATTCCACCATCTCTGTAACTATTCGCATCATTTTTCTGAGACCAGTTCTAGATGACTAACATTGTTAATAATTGTTTCCTAATTCGTTTTTAAATAATTCATCATATGAACAACACGACTAGCTGTTAGTAATATATTACTGACAGTTTGTATTTAACAATTTTATATATAGTTGATATTTATTACTAACAAGACGGTCTGATTAACATGGGGCGATGATTTAATAACATGATTTAATTAATGGATGCCATGGTGTAGTGCGAAGTTCCTGGCGAAACGCCAACACATGTCTGATACTTGGCTGATGTACAGGATGATCCAAAAGTCCCTTTCTCATTAATGTAACCCAACTAACAACTGAGGTCGGTTGATGTCTCTATACCTCTTTCACAGCTCACATCTCCTCACCACAGCCTTCATCTACTTTCCCTGCATTCATTAAACCCCGGACCCCATTTTTCCTGTTGAATGCTACGGCTTGGGGATTCTGGGAAAGCTGTCTACACCGCCAGCCAGCTTGACCACCGCTGAATGTTGAGCTAGGTGTGCCTAGAAGATTGAATAGTATCACCGTTATTATATAGCGCCATTTTTAGGACAATGAATATTTCCTCATCTTTTAATAATGACATTTTTCTAAAACTTACGGTTTCAAACTTCGGCAATTTCAGGGCACGAGTCGATTAGATCAGCATCAGTGCTCAATTAGTACGTATTTTACTGGCCTCGAAAGGATGAAAAGCGAAGTTAACTTCGGCGGAATTTGAATTCAGAACTCAGCCATTTAAACAGCTCTTAGGAAACAATGCACTCACAACTCAGTGAGTGCATTGTTTTGTATAGCAGAAACAGCTGTAAGCTAATAAAAGTGATTACGTAACTCATTCTTTTGTCATTCATTCATAGATAGATAGACATACATCCTGTTCTCCTCATGTTTCTCGCTGTGAATATTGGATTTTTCACTCAGAAGTTACAGTTATTACTTCATTTCGGATATAACTATTTTAAGCTACATTCATTTTTTTTCTTCTAGTTGATACTCGTAAATTGATAATATTCATGTATCTATTACTTATCTTGCATTGAAGCAGTTAATTAGCATCTGACAAACATGTTTACTATAATTGGTTCGGCAGAGGTACCAAGTTATGTAAAGATCTGCAATAAAATCACAATGGTCTTTTTTGATATTTGATTACAATCAATAAAAACCTGACCAGACGGCATTTCCGTGATTTTCTACCTCTCAGTCATTCTAATCCGACTAACACCGACTCACTTTATTTTAAAATTTTGTGTGTGGTTAAGAAGCTCGTTTTGCAATCGTTTGGCTTCGAGTTCAGTCCCACTGTGCTGCGCCATGAGCAAATTTCTTCTGCTATGGCCCTAGGTCGACCAAAGCTTTCTTAGTCAGCCACAGTGGAATTTGAACTCATAACGTCAAGACGGACGAGATGCCGCTAAGCATTCCGCCCGGTGTGCAAACGTCTCTGCCAGTTGGCTGCCTTAAACTTTTAATACATATTGCAGTTTATGTTTCTCTACTACAAATTAATGCTTTGTGCGCATGATCATACAAAAAGGTCCCTGCACTTAGATACGACTGATTTATATATTTGAACTTTAAGTATATCATCATACGATGTATATAGTAAATTAAATTCAGACGAAGACTTGAATTATTAAACTAGTTACATCTTCTTATAGTTGTTCATATATATAGTCCATATCGATACAATTGGCAGTGTATATACCATATCTTAGTTTGTCCATTCTACTGGCGTGTTCAAAGATAATTACTATCGAAGACACTTTCATTGTGCCTTTTATATTTCGTTGACACACTGACAGGGCGCTTAGCCAAATACTGAGTATAAATGTACATTCTAAGTTAAACTGTCCATTAAAAAAAAAAAACTCTGTGTGTGTGCGATGGACTCTCCCGTCGAAGACGACATATGAGCGTTCACTTTTGCCGAACGACCTGAAGAAATGATTTGTATAGTGATTTAGTGTACGTGTTGCACATTAGCTAACTCTCTTCATCAAATCAACGTTTCCTGAACAGGTGCACTGTGTACCACGCGTCAGGCGTCGAAATAATCGCAGAACGTGAAGTGAAGTGTTTTGCTCAAAAACACAACACACTAACCGATCTAGGAATTGAAACCACGATCTCGTGATCGTGAGTGCATCACCTTAACCGTTGGGCCATATACACATATATGCATGTAAGGAGGTGAGGTATAAATTGTTTATAATTTATGTGTATGTATGCGTTTATCATCGTATATATATATATATATATATATATATATATATATA
>NW_026395465.1:1906-3685 GCF_001194135.2 Octopus bimaculoides | reverse complement strand
AAAAAAAAACTGGCTTCCTGCTCAATAAAAATTCCTTCTCACTTTAACTACATAAACGCTTTTCTTATTTTGTGTTTGCCCTTTTTTTAAAAAAAAATTTTTTAACAATTATTTTGAAGTTTATCACGTTTGCTAATAACTAAAGCCATAATTAAGTCTGTTGACAAATGATACATTTCCTGATGTTATACGCTCGCAATTTTTCCCCTGATAAGAAAATAAATTTCTACATATTTATGAATCAAAGGAATGAAACAACTAGGTCAGAAAACAGTATTTATTTGTTTGAAATAAATAAAAGCACAAAAAGGTAACAGTCTCCTACGTTTGGTTTTGTGTCGTGTAGATTACATTGAATCTATGTCACTCACAGCATTTAAGTTGAAGAAGAGACAGACAGAAAACGAATACTGTAATAAAACGAAGCTTCTGTTGTATCCGCCCAACCAATCTCGTCAAATTACAACTGTTAAATAGGTGAGATGTTTTGTTAGGAGAGGGATGGCTTGAGTGTATTCATACGGACCCCATTGGCTTGGTTATATAGGGTGAGGTGATAGGTGAGGTTATTTTCGTTTATATTTATTTTGAAATGTTGTCGTAGGTTAGAAGTTTCTCGATATTTCTGTCAGTTCACTACTGACCCGAAATTATGATGTAGGAAGAGTAAAAAAAAGGTCATACTATTTTCTTTCATTTTACATTACACTGAACCATTAAATACGAGCCAACGAGGGACTTTCTACGTGGTTGCTTGATCTACTTACCAGCCGAATCTCACTAAAATCGCACCCTACTGTCTTGAAAGGGGCAAGTACACGTTATATGGTGTAGTCGAGGGTGCAGCGAGAGGAAAGGAGAGAAATGAGATGAATGGAATGCTTTTGATCATATTTCAGTCAATCAGCTCCAACTTGCGGTTTAACATCAACTAGCTTCAATAATACTGATTTTCTTGAAGTTTACTGTTCATAGACTTTTGTTCCTAACATTAATGATTTTAAGGCCTTCTTACATCCTCTGGTTGTTTACTACTGTTAACAGTCATTTGTTAAAGTTTTATACATTATATGACATTCTTATTAACTGGGAAGCAGCTATAAGCTCCAGTATCTTGCAAACTGTTCTCAATCACTCCTCCACAAAGCTGGAAGTGGGATTTAAATTTTAGGTTTTATATATTTCTCCTAATTGCTCGTTTGTTAGAATGAAGGTGTGTGGGTTAGAGTGTTGCACTCATGATCGCAAGATCGTGGTTTCGATTCGCGGACCGTGTAGTATGTTGTGTTCTTTTGTAAAACACTTCATTTCACGTTGCCCCAATTCATTCAGCTGTAACTGAGTGAGCCTGCGACTAACTGGCGTTCCGTTCAGGGTGACTGTTGTGATTTCAGTCACTTATGCGCCGTTGAAACCGAGTAACCGTTCCTATGAGTTAGTAATATCCAGTGCTACATAATATACTACGGGTTAGAAGGCGGCGAGCTGGCAGAAGCGTTACCGCGCCAGGTAAAAATTGTTAGCGGCACTTCGTCCGTCTTTACGTTCTGAGTTCAAATTGCACCAAGGTCGACTTTGCCTTTCATCCTTCCGGGATCGATAAAGTAAGTACCAGTTGAGAACTGGGATCGATGTAACCGACTTGCTCCCTCCCCCGAGCTTGCTGGCTCTATACCAAAATTTGAAACCAATATGCTGCGGGTTAATGAGGAGACAGCTTGAAACATTGAAAATTTTACTGGATTGATTCATCATGTAAGAATCGTATTACTTTTCACT
>NW_026395465.1:0-1662 GCF_001194135.2 Octopus bimaculoides | reverse complement strand
ACCGTTTATTAAATTCAATTTAAAATAGATTCAATGAAGAAGAAATTTTAAATTAATTGCCTGTGGCGCAGGTATTTCTATGTAGTTAGAAGCTCGCTTTGCAACCAGGTGGTTTCGAGTTCAGTCCCACTGCGTAGCACTTTGGGCACCGCCCGACCAAATCTATGTGAGTGAATGCTATAGTCAGAAACTGAAAGAAGCCCGACGTATGTTTTATATAAAAATTTAAATGGTTCGGACCAGACCTCCAAATAGAGAAGAATTGGGCCGAGGTATCGAGCAGGGTGACCCACATTGCCAAGACCTGTTCTTGGCGGTGGCTATCCCTGAAAGGGAGGGTGGAGGTGGCCAATGTGTTTATCGCATTGGTCATCATATACTGCCTAACCGTTGTGCCTTGTCCTGATTCGTGGTTGATCAAGCTGGAAAGACAGCTCTTCCACTTCTTATGGCAGGGCTTGAAACCGTTTGTAAGACACTCTATTTGCTGTCAACAACCATTAAAAGGTGGGCTAGGGATGCCTTGGCTGTTGATGCGCAAACCTGCACTGAGGAACCTGTGGCTCTACCTGAATGGTGAACGGGTGTGGTCTTCGCTGGTGAAACCACACCCGTTTTGCCAGCAGGTATGGTTTCCCAGGTTCACTAGTTTCGAGGGACGGGAAACCTGGTTCAATCGTAGATTGAAGTTGGGTACATAGTATACGGAGTGTCGCAAGGCACTCCTGCTTTTCCGTCGCCCAGGCAATGTCTGTGGTAGTGGTTCCACCGCTGTCTTTTATAGACGGTTTCTAGAGGCGGAATGCGATGATACATTGAGGGAAACCCTAGATTTTGACGATAGTCATCTGGCCAGTCTGTTCCAACGTACATTCGGACCGAAGACCCTGGATAATTTTCAGAAGTCTTTGGCATGGCAGTGTTACCGCGGAGCCTTACCTGTCCGGGATAAATTCTCAAGGCACGGTGGCCGAGACACTCCAATCTGTCCAAGATGTGGGTGGGACAAGGAAACCGTCCCGCACGCTATTGTTTAGTGCCCGGATGTGTCTGACGTGTGGGTTTATGCCGAACAACTGGAGGAAGAGTACAGCTGTTGACTGAATCTATAGTGAAAATTAACCTACCGGATTTCTTAACGAAAGAAGGTAAGAATTGTTTTCTCTCTGTAGTAGCAACTGCGAGAGGGATTATATGGAGGACAAGAATGAAAGGAATAAGGTTAGGCACCTTCATCTCTGGCGAATTTTTTCATCTTCTACCTAAAAAGGCAAATAGAGCTGGAGAGGAGATGTTTGACTGAAGACAGGTTTGGAAAAAGATGGAAGAATGTCGCACGAATGTTGGGCATGAAAAGCTCCGTGTGAATGCGATATGGTTCAAAAACCCAGGTCAGTGGTACGGCGGGGTTCGTTATAAACCCACCTCCACTCCATCTGTTATGTCTTATTGTGTCCTATCATCATCCGTATTATATATAATGTATTTAGAATTTTTTAAAGGACCCCAATCGCATTTCATGTAAAACCATTCGATTTCATTGTGCAGTCCCTTCTATGTAATGTCCTTAAGGATAATAAAAAATTAAGAAACGTTAGCACGCCGGGCGAAATGCTTAGCGGTATAACGGCTCCGTGAGTTTACTGGTCGGACGTGTTATTA
>NW_026395464.1:0-271 GCF_001194135.2 Octopus bimaculoides | reverse complement strand
ATATATATATATATATATATATATATACATATATATATATGGCTTTATATATTAGTGTTTGTCTGTATGTGTATGTGCACGTAAACAAATATGAATATATTCGCTCACATAAGTATGTATGTGTAAATTAATGTATGCATGTATGTGCGGGATTCAAATATCCATAATGAAATTTAAGAACATGCAAACTTTGAGAGACATATAAGCACAAGCAGTCAAACATGCAAAGATATGCATGTATGCATACACATACATGCATATATATATATAT
>NW_026395463.1:0-253 GCF_001194135.2 Octopus bimaculoides | reverse complement strand
GGTGGGGAGCTATGGTCCTTCTAAAGATCTCGTAAGTTATTTGACGCCTAGTGAAGATGCTCCATCTGGATTGATTAGCCGTGGTACTTACACTGTGCGCAGTAAATTTGTTGATGATGATGGTATTGAGTATCTCAAATGGGAATGGGCTTTTGAGATCACGAAAGAATGGAAATAAACTCTAACAAAAATCACTAATTTCCATTTCACATTATGCTATATAATTTTTAAGATCAAAAAATGGAATGATTCA
>NW_026395462.1:0-231 GCF_001194135.2 Octopus bimaculoides | reverse complement strand
ACACACACACACACACACACACACACACACATACACACATATGTATATATTTGATACTGATTATATACATTTTAAAATATGTGCATTTGTGTAAAATATTCATACAGCCTGCATATTCCGTAGAGTGTCCTCATGCTACTACCTTGTATGTAGTTTGTATGGAGGCTTATACCAAGTGAGATTTCTTTTTCGGCTTTCATGTATACCAATACTTCTCCAATTCGGCCAAAG
>NW_026395461.1:0-379 GCF_001194135.2 Octopus bimaculoides | reverse complement strand
ATCCCACAGGATCTTTGCATTATCATTTTCAATGATGCCTTCGGGTTTATTTTCGTACCACTTTTTTGCTCTATCAAGTCCATACTTGTTGCAGAGTGTCCAATGGACAAGCGTGGCTATATTGTCGTGGCGTCTCTTATATTCCTTCTGGGCTAGTGGCGTACATTGGCTGGTAATATGCCATACGGTTTCACCGTTTTGTCCACAGATTCTTCACTTATCACTTTCTGATGCGTTGTCTATTCTGTATTTGATGTAATTGGTTCTTAATGCGTGCTCTTGGGCAGTAGAGATTAGAGCTTCCGTTTCCAGTTTTAAATCATTTTTAGTTATCCATAACCATCTCTCTCTCTCTCTCTCTCTCTCTCTCTCTCTCACT
>NW_026395460.1:0-258 GCF_001194135.2 Octopus bimaculoides | reverse complement strand
AAATACAGAGTTTATACACAGTGTTATTGAATCAAGGGTTCTGTTTAAACAGAACCCTTGATTCAATATTGACCAAAGATACTGTATTAAATTCTGCCAAAAACTTGAAGATATGCTTGCCCAGACTATCGGGAAGATTCAGAAGGCCTTTGGACATGAGGTTATGAGCAAAACACAACTAAAGGAGTAGTTCAACCGGTCCAAAGGCGCGCAGTAATGTTAAACTGATGATGATCTGTTTTTTTTTTTTTTACTACT
>NW_026395459.1:0-294 GCF_001194135.2 Octopus bimaculoides | reverse complement strand
TATATATATATACATATATACACACACACATATATATATGTATACATATATATATACATATATATATATATACATATTCATATACATATATACATATTCATATATATATATATTTATACATATTCATATACACACACACATATATATATTTGTATATATACATATATATATACATATATTTATATATATATATATGCATATACATGCATATTTATATGCACACAGATATTTACATATTTATATACACACAGATTATATATATATATATATATATATACACATACCTATATATAT
>NW_026395458.1:0-732 GCF_001194135.2 Octopus bimaculoides | reverse complement strand
TACTCTTTTACTTGTTTCAGTCATTTGACTGCGGCCATGCTGGGGCATCATCTTTAGTCGAGCAAATCGACCCCAGGACTAATTCTTTGTAACCCTAGTACTTATTCTATCGGTCTATTTTGCCGAACCGCTAAGCTACGGGGACGTAAACACACCAGCATCGGTTGTCAAGTGATGTTGGGGGGACAAACACAAACACACAAACATACACACAAGCACACAAATATACATATACATATATACGACGGGCTTCTTTTAGTTTCTGTCTACCAAATCCACTCACAAGGCTTTGGTCGGCCCAAATCTATAGTGCTACTATTACTACTACTACTACTACTACTACTACTATTACTACTACACGCAGTGGGACTGAACCCGGAACCATGTGGTTGGTAAGCAAGCTACTTACTACACAGCCACTCCTTTTCCATATATATATATATATATTTATATATATATATATACTTTATACTTATTTACAGATAAATATATATACCATAACAGAAATTCGATAACGTCCTCTACAGCTGTTTCACATGTGTTTTTGTTGATGAATATCATATTATAAAGCTGTTTTCTTCAGGTATTTTAAAATCAAGTTGAAATTTAACATTTAGGACTTTTCACACAAATAGCGTGGGAGGTATCTCATCTCAGTGCCGGTGGGTTGTGCCTTGTTGTTTTCGTTATTAAATTACTTCGATATATTGTAGCTACATATATATATATATA
>NW_026395457.1:0-232 GCF_001194135.2 Octopus bimaculoides | reverse complement strand
GCAAATCGACCCCAAGACTTATTCGTTGTAAGCCTAGTACTTATTCTATCTCTTTCTTTTGCCGAACCGCTAAGTAACTGGGGCGTCAACACACCAGCATCGGTTGCTAAGCGATGTTGAGTGGGGGACAGGCACAGACATACAAACATATACACATACATACATACATACATACATACATGCATATATATAGGACGGGCTTCTTTCAGTTTCCGTCTACCAAATCCACTCA
>NW_026395456.1:0-200 GCF_001194135.2 Octopus bimaculoides | reverse complement strand
TCATTCCAGTAGTAAGTATCCGTGTAAAGTAATCCTTGTGGGAATAATCCAGGAATAGTTGCTCTCTTTATCCTTTATATATTTATATATGCACACGCTAATACACGACTTATAATCCCCAATCCTGTTCATACTACGACTGGGGCAAAACCAGTCGGTATACAGCACTTACTCGGTATTACCTGTATCCTTTTGGGTTT
>NW_026395455.1:0-480 GCF_001194135.2 Octopus bimaculoides | reverse complement strand
AATATAAAATATACAAGAAATGAGGGCAGGGAATCGTCAATTAATAATAATGTGTACACCCTGTTTGTGTTTTTCCTGAGAAGAACCAATATAACACTAGTATAAATGAAAATATGTTCTCTTTCTAAATTACTTACCTTACACCTCTCTCTCTACATCTCGCTCCTGACTCTCTCTTCCTCCCTCTCTCACTCTCTCTTGATCTCTCTAATTCTCTAATATATACATATGTTTGGATTTTTATCCATGACTGTTTCTTTTTAAGAATGATGACCTGGCTTACGTATATCACCCCTGTATCTGAATGTACGTAACGTAGTGATTTAAACAGTGCAACTTAATGCAGAAAGAAAGGCCAACAATCTCTAATAATTTCTTGAGATTATTGCTATTTGTAAAATTGAGTTCAACCACATTTAAGTAATTCTGCAGCGTGTTTTGAAATCCATCTGTGAAGCATGTTATTTTTCCATATATATA
>NW_026395454.1:5546-5821 GCF_001194135.2 Octopus bimaculoides | reverse complement strand
GTTTCTAGTTCACTATATAATATTTTCCAAGTAATTGTTGTCACTGAAATGCCAGCATCAAACTGTGTCACCGCATGACCTTTCTTGACCAATCGCAGCCCATCTAGCAGTAATAACATCTGACTTTCTCCAACTGATTTCTTATTCAGATTTCCAATGGCTGTGAACTAGCATCACACTTTGAAACTTGAAGTACCAGGGAATTTGAATCAAACTATTTTGATCCATCCATACATATATATATATATATATATATATATATATATATATATATA
>NW_026395454.1:3575-5009 GCF_001194135.2 Octopus bimaculoides | reverse complement strand
ATTTGAACTCACAATGAAAAGGGTCAGGATAAAGATTGGTTTCGAATTCTGGCACAAGGCCAGCAATTTCGAGGTAGGGGTAAATTGATTACATTAACCCCAGTTTTCAGTTGATTACACTGACCCCAGTACTCAACTGGTACCTATTTTATTGAACCTAGAAGGATGAAAGGCAATGTCGATCTTGGTGGAATTTGAGCTCATAATGTAAGCAATTTGCCTGTTGTGCTAACAATTCTGCCATCTTGCCCTTTATCACGATGATGATGATTATGATGATGATAATAGTAATAGTAATAATAATAATAATAATAATAATAATAATAATAATAATAGAATAATAATAGAATAATAATAGAACAAAACTGTACAAATCCAAATATATGGTACCCTAGGCATAACACCTACATGAACTTCTAACTTGTTGTCTCTTGAGGTCTCTGGGTGAGACTTGGATCCAACTTGTACAAATGCAAAACAAAAGTCAAACATAAAATAATAATAATAATAATCACCCAGAGACTTCACGACAGGAGCATGTGCACACAACAATGGAAGATCTAATTGTACAGGTATCAAAAGTGCCAACGTGGAAAGCAGCTGGACCAGACGGAATTCAAGGCTACTGGCTCAAGTAGTTTAGGTCAACAACAAGTGAACTGCATTGCAATTAGACCAATGCCTACAGAGCGGTGCAGTTCTGGAGTGGATTGTAGAGGGAAAGACAAACATTGTTGATGAAAGATCAGTCAAAGGGCAATGAGGCTGGTAATTACCGACCCATTGCTTGTCTAGTGAAAATGCTAACAGGCATCCTCGCTGGGAAAATATATGTTCCTTGCGGAAAACAATCTACTTCCAGTAGAACAAAAGGAATGCCAAAAAGGATCCAAGGGCACCAAGGACCAACTTGTGATAGACAAAATTGTAATGAAGAACTGTAAATGGTACCAAAAGAACTTGTGTATGGCCAGGATAGACTTTAAAAAAGGCTTACGACCTGTTGCCGCATTTGTGGATTTTGGAAACACTCGACATGTGTGGAATAGTTGAAAAGGCGTTGGTCGGCCCGAGGCTATAGTAGAAGACACTTGCCCAAGGTGCCACGGGATGGGATTGAACCCAGAACGATGTCATTGGGAAGCAAGCTTCTTACCACACAGCCACGTCTGCGCCTAGATATATATATATGTGTGTGTGTGTGTGTGTGTGTGTGTGTGTATGGCACCCAGTGTCTTGCACTCATTTCTACTTCCAACATTTCCTATTACTGTCACATTTCTCTATTTCTCATTAAGATAATTAGATTAATTGGCATCACAATAATTTGTTGACACAGTCAAACACTCAAATGCACATTATAGACCTTTAATATTATACATACGCACGCACATATATTTATACGTATGTATGTATGTATGTATGTATGTATAT
>NW_026395454.1:1979-2802 GCF_001194135.2 Octopus bimaculoides | reverse complement strand
TCTTCAGCTAAATATTCTAATAAATTTGCTAATGTCTAAATAACTCACGTTAATTTTGACCATGCGACATCAAGACCACGTGAGGCAGACGTTAAGAAATTTATCGGCCAGTGAGTTCAAAACCCCTCACCCTAATGAATTCAATTCAGTGAAACGATCGTACTAAATTAACTAAAGGCAAGTGGTTTTTTTACTTTTCTCTACTGTTTTTTGTTCTGTGTGTATCAAAAATATCGCTATCAATTTAGAGTAAAATTTGTAGTTTTGGAATCAGTAGTTCTTTGGGTGCTATTTCTGAATTCTCAGTATGTTGGAGAAGCAGGTTACTGTCAATCCTTATATATTTATGATTATATATATATATATATATATACATGTGTGTAGTGTGTTTGTATATCTGTTTGTGTGTGTGTCCGTGTGTATGTAGTTTGAGTCAATTAGTATCGTTTGATAGGCATTTTCAACGTGACACTACTCTCTCCTCTTCCAGTAATGTGTTGCTTATATAGTACTAAGATTAATTGGAACGAATGCCTGCTTATATATATATATATATATAAATATATATATTTATATAATCATAAATATACAGGGATTAGCATTGAGTTGCTTCTCCAACATACTGAAAATTTAGAAATAGCAGTCAAAGAACTACTGATTCTAAACTACAAATTTTTCTCTAAATGGATGCTAATCCCTGTATATTTATGATGATAAATGGTTTTACCGATAAAGGTTTTTTCATACCTAACTACTTGGCAAAATTGTTAATTATTAATTCTATTATTAATTAATGATTCCCTGCCCTTATTCTTGTATATTT
>NW_026395453.1:0-203 GCF_001194135.2 Octopus bimaculoides | reverse complement strand
CCTACTTTAATTCTAGAAAACTTTATTCATCTCGCCCACTTTACAGCTATTTCGTATGGAGGCTATTATTGTGGATATTCATTGGAGCATCTCTTTTTCAACTTGTGAGGAAGTAGCTTTTACTACCTGCCCTTCTCTTTCTCTTTCTATATATTTAAATATACATACATACATATATATACATATATATATATATATGTATA
>NW_026395452.1:0-625 GCF_001194135.2 Octopus bimaculoides | reverse complement strand
AATATGTATGCATACAGTACATATGTACACATACATGCACTATACATACTTATATGTATGTCTGTATACAGTTGGTTATGGTGAATATATATAGATGTGTGTGCGTGTATGTGTGTATATATATATATTTATAGATATATTTACAAAGATATATTTATATACATATTACATGCACTCACACACACACACACGCGCGCGCGCATATATGCATACATATATATACATATATATCTATAATATATATACACACATATATATATGTATGTATGTATTATGTATGCATGTATGTATATACATATATATATATGTACGTATGTATATATTTATATATACATACATACAGATATATATATGTATGTATGTAGGTATATAAACTGATAAGCTTGCTTCTAACTGGATTTTCCATTCGTTGCTTCAGCCCATCAAATCCATCAAGTAAATATTGCAGTCATGGCTTTATAGTCTTTCTATTCCATCTTCGAAATAGTTTTAAACAGAAAGTGTCAGGGTTCTTCTTTTCTTCTTTTGTTGCTTCCCTTCTTTGTTCCTTTCGTTCTTTCTTCCTTACTTTCGGTTTTGGTAGGTGACATTTATTATTATTTATTTTTTTTTTTTTTTTGCTGTC
>NW_026395451.1:0-231 GCF_001194135.2 Octopus bimaculoides | reverse complement strand
TGATGATGAGGGATAATGCTGATTACAGATATGATGATGATGATGCTGATTACAGATACAATGATGAAGATGACAATGATGATGATAATGATGATGAGGATGATGATGATGACAATGATGATGACGATGATGATGATGAAGGATGATGCTGATTACAGATATGATGACGATGATGATGATGATTACAATGATGATGACAGTGATGATTATGATGAGGATGCTGCTGCAAAC
>NW_026395450.1:0-246 GCF_001194135.2 Octopus bimaculoides | reverse complement strand
TGTATGTATATGTATGTATGCACGTATACATATTTACATATCTAAATATATATGTACGTGTTTTCCGTTCTCCCGGAGACTGCTATCATAGCAATAAGAGAGAGAGAGAGAGAGAGTTTATGTGCTTAAGGGGATAGAATCACTTCCAAGTTTCTTTTTCATGTACATGTATATACACATATATTTATGTGTGTATGCATGTATATACATACATATGCATATAGGTACACTGGACATATACATACA
>NW_026395449.1:0-271 GCF_001194135.2 Octopus bimaculoides | reverse complement strand
ACACGTACTTTTGTTATTTTAAGGGGGGGGGGCTGAATTGGAGGATGTGGAGAGACTGCAGGCTGAGGCGGAAGCGGAAGCAACGTGTTGGTGGGCTCCTGCAAATCTATAAGGTGCATGTGTATGTATGGCTATAGGCATTAATATGTGCTTCTACATATACATGTGTGTATATATATACTATATTTATATTATATTTATTTAATTGAACACCAGGCATCCATTTCCAAGTATGTATGTATATATATATATATATATATATATATATATA
>NW_026395448.1:0-494 GCF_001194135.2 Octopus bimaculoides | reverse complement strand
CATTATTATCATTGTTATTATTATTATTATTATTATTATTATTATTATTAAGTGTTTTGTTTTGACTTTATAGTTTAGCTCTATTTTTTTTTTTCGCTCAGTGATAGTTTTTTAATGTTCCCAAGTTGTGTTCTTTGTTCCACATATCCTCTAGTTTACATAAGCAGCAGCAGCAGCAGCAGCAGCAGCAGCAGGAGAATCAGCAGTATATAAAAAAACACAACACGAACAGTAATTACAAGAAGAGCATCAACAACAACAACAACAACAACAACAACAGCAGCAGCAGCAACAACAACAACAACAGCAAAGTCTGCATTTTCCTTTGTTCGGTTGTTTCAAAAGTTTTTCTGGGAATTTTTTTGTTTTTTCCTCGTTTGAATGTTTTTTCTTGACGCTGTTCAGTTATTCACGTTGTTGTTGCTGTTGTTGCTGCTGTTGATGATGATGATGATGATCATGATGATGATCATGATCATGATGGTGGTGGTGGT
>NW_026395447.1:0-381 GCF_001194135.2 Octopus bimaculoides | reverse complement strand
ATTTCAACTGTCCCCATGCTCTGAGTTCAAATTCAGTTGAGGTCAACTTTGTCTTTCATCCTTTCAGAGTCGATAAATTAAGTGTCTCACTGGTACTTAATTTATCAGCCCTGAAAGGATGAAAGGCAAAGTCACCCATGGTGGAATTGGAACTCAGAACGTAAAGATACAGAAGATGCTGGAAAGCATTTTGCCCAGCGTGATAATGATTCTGGCAGCTCACAACCTTAATAATAATAATAATGATAATATGAGGGGGTTTTCTGAAAATCCGCCCAGAGCTTTAAACGGAGAATTGTATTTTACATACACACGCACGTACATACATACATACGTACGTACGTACATACATACATCCGTACATGCATATATTTTTTGGCT
>NW_026395446.1:0-301 GCF_001194135.2 Octopus bimaculoides | reverse complement strand
GACGGGCTTCTTTCAGTTTCCGTCTACCAAATCCACTCTCAAGGCTTTGACCGGCCCGAGGCTATAGTAGAAGACACTTGCCCGTGTATATATGTGTGTATGTATATATATATAAATGTGAATGTTTGTCCCTACTTGTCGAAGCGCGTAGGCTCGAAACCTAAAAGTCTTCCTTACTTCCCGAGCGTTAAACTAATACACCTGTTTGTTATTTATACACCTGTCTTCGTCTTTTTTTCTCTGTAAATTCCAAGCCATTCTAACAATGCGTCCTGCCCTAACTCTTCGAAACGCTTAGTTT
>NW_026395445.1:0-278 GCF_001194135.2 Octopus bimaculoides | reverse complement strand
TCCAAGCTTCTCTGTTAGTTCCTCAACAGTTACAATGGAATTTTGTTCCATCAGGGTTTGTAGGATGTCCTCATCAAGCTCTACAAATCTTCCAGGATGAGACTCATCTTCTAGGCTGTAGTTTCTGGCTCGGAATTTCTGGAACAACCATTGACACTGGCTTACTCTTATTGTCCAATCCCCATATACTGCATTAATATGCCTCACACTTTCCATTGCATTGTTGCGTTTATTGAACTCATAGAGCAAAATATGCTGAATATGCTCCTTTGTCACTT
>NW_026395444.1:0-311 GCF_001194135.2 Octopus bimaculoides | reverse complement strand
ACTAGCTTTAAACGGCTCGTCCGATGCCACGTCTGTACAAGCGCCCGGGGTCTGCTGCAGCAAATCAGAGTAAATAGTTCGTGCCTTCTCGCAGATTATAGCCTCCTACGAGGTGCTTCTCTGTCAGCCAAACCATCAGCAGCTCTCCATATTTTCATGGATAGATGCTCGCAGTCTAGGAATTATTTTAACGCCCTTGGCTGGCGTTATAGACTTTATTGACGCATTCTGCTTCAGTCTGGTGCAAATCGTAGAAGTGCTACACTCGTACTGCTTCACCATGTCGACTACACACATACCTTAGTCGTGTT
>NW_026395442.1:0-1113 GCF_001194135.2 Octopus bimaculoides | reverse complement strand
AGTGTCTGACTAATAACTGCATTTTAAAATTAATTTGTGTTCTGTCTTATTCCTGTCGCTAATCTGAGCCTATAAATACATACATATATAAACATTTATTTTAGGTTATATTTTAAAAGTATTTTTTTTCTGTCTGTTATTTATATACATACCTGCATTTTTGTGTGTGTGTGTATGTCTGTGGGTGTGTGTCTGTATGTGTGTGTGTGTGTATGTGTGTGTGTGTGTGTGTGCGTGTGTGTGTGTGTGTGTGTGTGCGTGTGTGTCCACGCGTGCGGTGTAATGAAAAATATCTTTAAAGAGACATTTATAGAAATCAATAGGAACCTTTCTAAAAACATTTCGTCAGTTGCATGTACTTGATACTCTCCAACATGACAGCAACGGCTAATTAACAATTTTCATATCGCAATACATTATTTTAAGCTGTTTATTGTTACCATCTTGTACTTGATTGATACCAACCGATATGGAAAATTAGTACATCCAATAATTAAAACAAAAAACAAAAAACTTCCATTTGGGATCAAATTAATAATTTAATTGTTTTCATATTTTGGCCTGTTTTGGAATTTCTTTAAAGAAAAATATAAAATTTAAAATACTGGGAATTGCTATTTGGGAACTGTGTCATTATATGACATTTTTGTATCTTCGTTAACAAGAACAGAAAACAAGAAAAAGACATGTGTAATGATACTGATTAGAGGAGCAATTTTAAAGAACAGAATTTTTCAAACATTAAAGCTAATTTTCTGTGCTGCCCACTGGAATCAAATGCGATGTGATTGTTTTGTAATAGTCTCTAAATGAATGACATTAAGTCAATTACAAGACAGAAAAAGTTTTAATCTGAAGAAACTGAAGAAAATTGAGATAGAGTGGGCTGGGGGTAAGAGGTAAGGTAAAGAAATCTAATTGGTCGAAATTAAAAGAAAATGCGGGAAGAAATGATGTAAATAAAATAATTTATGCATGTGTATGTAAGTTTTATATACATTTATGTGTCTGTGTGTGTGCATTTGTACATTTGATTATTTCTGAGTGCATCAGCGTGGGTGGATGAGCAACTAATTCTTAAAATTGCTACATACATGCATGCATATGCATATA
>NW_026395441.1:0-472 GCF_001194135.2 Octopus bimaculoides | reverse complement strand
CTTTGATTATGTTCTTATATGTCGCATTCACACTCTCACACACACATACACTTTAACGCCACAATAAATATTTCTGTTATTCATCTCATATGGTTGTGGTCTTTCATTACTGGTCATCTATGTTATCGTAGTATAACATTATTTGTATATCATCATTGATATAATTATTTTTGTGTTCGACCGTGCGACGCGTTTAAATAAAAGGAGTCCTCTGTTTTTCCATTCGTCACCATTTCTCCTTTTTGAGTTCGCACGGTCGTTCTTACATATATATATATATATATGTACATACATATACATAAGAATCAGTTACCATTAGGTACAGTAAATTATTTCTATTAAAGAGTGTATAAGAAGAGTAATAATAAGTGCAAAATAGGAGCAAGCAATAGAATTTGAGAGGAGTACAACTTTGTAGAAAGGAAAAGGTATATGAAAGGATATATATATATATATATATATATATATATAT
>NW_026395439.1:0-231 GCF_001194135.2 Octopus bimaculoides | reverse complement strand
ATGTAAGTTCGGAGATGCTGTTCATATTGTGCTGATGCACGATGTCGCTCTGTCGTGCATGTACAATTGCCAGCATCGTCAAATTTGCAAACTGGAATATCATACTGATGAGGAAATGAAAAGTTTTCACTTTTCTGATCCAGAAACGCGTCTATGATTAACTAGGACTGGCTAGTTTCGTTATTTTTTCTTCTTGTTTTGACTTTGTGAGTTACAAGTATTGCTATCTGT
>NW_026395438.1:0-258 GCF_001194135.2 Octopus bimaculoides | reverse complement strand
GATGGTGATGGTGCTGATGACAATTGTGGTGATGATGATGGTAGTGGTGTCGGTGGCTGTGATTACGATTATGGTGGAGGTGGTGATGATGATGTTAGTTGTGGTAAGAATGATGATAGTTATAATGATGGTTATGGGTATAATTATGATGATTGTGGTGGTGATGTTGATCACAGTATTGTTTGCTATGATGATGGTGAGAATGATGATGGCAACAATGACCCTGATTATTACAATTATTATTATTATTATTATTAT
>NW_026395437.1:0-256 GCF_001194135.2 Octopus bimaculoides | reverse complement strand
ATATACGTATCTATTTAGGTAATATTCTATTTGCTTATAATGATGGCTCAATGCGAGTATGTTTTATGTGTAGGTGTGTATTCAAATATAGTACTTGAATCGTGTCACCTGTAACTGTTACACCCGTGTTGTCACAAAGGATTCTTTCTTTTCTTCTTCGACCTTTTCACAGTCTGTCTGCCTGTTTCCCCCTCTCTCTGTCTGTATCTATCTATATATATATTTATACACACACACACACAAATACACACACACA
>NW_026395436.1:0-487 GCF_001194135.2 Octopus bimaculoides | reverse complement strand
GTCATGAAACGTGTACAACAAAAAAATACGAAGCACGAGTACATGGAACAGGAACTATTTTTTCGAACAACGAAAAACACAAACGGAAAACAAAACAAACAACATTAAGAACAACCCTTCATCAGTTGTTGGCTGTTTTTCTAGTCTCGTATTTCGAGCATTTAACAACAATATACGCTTTCGATAAAACAATTGCTCCCGCAAAGCAAATTAAATAAAATTTGGGATTTTGTGGAGAGTCAAAATTGGTAACACAAACAGGACAGTGAAAACAAACAGGAAGGGCTGCTAAGCCTAAACGAGATTGTGGTGGCGAATGCGTAAATCAATCTTGGACGGGAGACTGACAAGAACACGTCTTCTTTGCTCCAGTTACAACGGAGAGAAAGAAACAAAAGTTAGAAGAAAGAAAGATAGCCGATGGTCACGTGGGAGCCACATGAGCAAGGGAGGAGGAGTGAGGGGGAGAGGGTGACAGAGTATATAT
>NW_026395435.1:0-227 GCF_001194135.2 Octopus bimaculoides | reverse complement strand
ATATATATATATATATATATATGTCTCTATATGTGTATGTGTATATGTATATATATATGTGTATATGTATATATATACATATATATAAATATATATATTTATACATACATGTATTATACATACGCATTTATATATACATATAATATACATATATATATATAATATTTTATATGTATATACATATGTTTATTATATGTATTTATAGATATATATATCCATAAATATAT
>NW_026395434.1:0-333 GCF_001194135.2 Octopus bimaculoides | reverse complement strand
GTGTGTGTGTGTGTGTGTGTGTATGTGTCTATGAGTATATGTATGTATGTAAGTATGTATATGTGTGTATAGGTATGTGTCTATGAGTATATGTATGTGTGTGTGTGTGTGTGTGCGTACGGGCGTCTGTACAGTTTCCGCAATCCAAACGCTTCTCAAAAGGTTTTGGTGAACTTAGGTTACCGTAAAAGACACTCATGTTATATAAGCCTATTATGGCCTCATACTTGAAGCCACGTCGTTGCCGTTGAGAAGCCAACTTCTTAACTACTCTGCCATTTCAGCTTCCACTTGTTACAAGAAAACTTAAAACAGAAAACATAAAAAAAAAAA
>NW_026395433.1:0-437 GCF_001194135.2 Octopus bimaculoides | reverse complement strand
TCATCCTTTACGTCATCATCATCCTTGTTTTTGTCATTGCCATCATCATCATCATCCTGTCTTCGCCATCACCACCATCATCATCATCGTCATCATCATCATCATAAACTTGACTTCGTCATCGCCATCATCATCCTCGTCATCATCATCATCATCATCATCATCACCATCATCATCGCCACCATCGTTGTCATCATCATCATCATAATCTTGACTTCGTCATCGCCATCATCATCATCATCATCCTCGTCATCATGGTCATCATGGTCATCATCATTGCTTCATTTTATCTTTTCCATCATTTTTCTACTTGTCGCTATTACCATTATCATCATTATCGTCATCATCATCATCACCATCATTATCATCATCATCATCACAATCAACAAGATTTCTTTTGCTGACATGGTTGGACAAACATTTCTGGAAAATTAAAT
>NW_026395432.1:0-822 GCF_001194135.2 Octopus bimaculoides | reverse complement strand
TATATATATAATGCACATTAAATACAGGACATCACCAGCGAGTGAAAAATACACAAACACATGAGAGATAAGTACGAGACAAAATACCACCGAAATACCAAAAAATACACAATAAGTACAGAATATCACCAACGAGTGAAAAATACGTTAACACACGAGAGATAAGTACCAAAAGAAGATAACGCCTCGTCAGTTGTCGACTGTTTTACTTCTCCATATTTCGTGCTTTCGACGACAAGATAGAAAAACTTAATTAGACAGTAGCATTCAGACATTTTAAAAGTATAAAATTTGTGGAGAGTCAGAGCTTCGAACGAACAAGCAACAAGAGAGTGGACGTACAGAGTAAACAGTCGACGAAGACAAACATTAAGGGCTGTTAGGCCAAGACGAATTGTAATGGGTAACGCATGGGAGAAAGTTCGACAGGATATAGGATAAATAGAAAAGAAAATAGTAGAAGCGAAAAAAAAAATGTTGAGAGGCGAGAAATTTTGTCGTTGAAAGTACGAAATAGGGAATAGTAAAACAGTCAACAACTGACGAGGTATTTTCTTCTTTTGGTATTTTATCCTGTACTTATCTCTCGTGTCTTTACGCATTTTTCACTCGCTGGTGATGTCCTGTACATAATGTGTAATTTTTTGTATTTTTGGCATTTTTTCCTGTACTTATCTTTCGTGTGCTTAAAAATTTTTTACTCGTTGGTGGTGTCCTCTACTTGATTTGCATTTTTAAAATTTATTTATGATTGAACGCTACTCAACCTTGTCCACAGTAAGTTCTTACACACACACACACACACACACACACACACACACA
>NW_026395431.1:0-734 GCF_001194135.2 Octopus bimaculoides | reverse complement strand
AAATATTGAGTGTTCAATATAAAGGATTAAATATATAAATATATAAAGACTTCATATATTTATATATTTAATCCTTTATATTGAACAATTTTTCTGGTTGATTTCATTTCTTATTCTTGTGTATCAGCGTTTAGTGTATGATGTGAGTGTTCTGTGCATCGAGTTTCATTTTGTGTCTTATTTTATGGAGAGGTGGGAAGTTTGTGATATAGATATCGGTTGGCAGGACCAATACTTATTTCTACTGTCTTTTGAAGGATTATTAACGTAAATTCCACAGACTTAGAAATCTTCATGAGAATGTTTTGATATTTCTAAAGTAAATGATAAATATGTTTTCTGAGATAAGATGTAGGAATTGAACAGAAAATTTTCCTGATTAATAATAGCAAAGAGAATGGCTTGTGTAGAAGTAACTGGTTGTTGTTGTTGAAGCGATCATATATATTCTGTGCTAAGTAAAGTTAGGGTTCATGGTCCTTGTCAGAATCTGAGTTGTAATCTGAAAACTTTAAGTAACGTAGTGGTTGATGGTCCTTGTCCGAATCCCAGTTGTAATTTGAAAACCAAGATTTCTGAGATGGTAGCGTCAGGTATTAGGTTTTCAATGGCTGTGAAAAAAAAAGCTGATAGATTTCTATGGGGATTTGCTGAATCATGAGACAAAAGACGAAATACTGTTAAACGAAATAACATTTTATTTCAACGTTAAGTTTGATAAACTGAAATCTTAC
>NW_026395430.1:0-258 GCF_001194135.2 Octopus bimaculoides | reverse complement strand
ACGGAGTCCTCTTTTCTACTTGCTCACACACCTCTCTTTCATTCGCGCGTGCACATACACACACACCACACACACACACACACTACACACACACACAAAGGAACATGAATTCGTAGAGAGCCACTTTAATTTCTTTGCAGTACTCACGTTCTGCTTTCAGCAGTAACTCTGAGTACTGGGGCCAATGAAATCTGTATTACCGAGGTTTATACAATCGATTAAATCACTCTCAATGTGTCGCCTTATATTAAAAGCCAT
>NW_026395429.1:0-206 GCF_001194135.2 Octopus bimaculoides | reverse complement strand
GCCTAATTTCTCAAAATTGGTATTTAGGCAGTGTGTTACATATCCCAGTGACCCAGTAATTACAGGTATAGACCTGAATTTCTAATCTAGATAGAGTAACTGCAGATTTCTCAATAGCTCAGCATAAATGTATTCTCTTTTCCACTGATCTTCAGTTTTATGTATGCATGCATGCATGCATGTATGTATGTATGTATGTATGTATG
>NW_026395428.1:0-519 GCF_001194135.2 Octopus bimaculoides | reverse complement strand
TGTGTGTGTGTGTGTGTGTGTGTGTGCGTGTGTGTTTGTGCGTGTGTGTGAGGCACGGGCAACCTTTCTCGAGAAGCGAGCCAAAATTGATATAACTCACCATCAGGCACGCACACTACTAAGAAAATTCGAGGTCATCTTCCCTTTTGTTTCAGTCCTGTGGCTGCGGTCTATTTTGTGGTAACAAGGCAACCAATGGTTTCATGTGAAAAGATCTTCACTATTGTTCAAGTGTGCCACATGCAAGTACTGGTACTCGTCTCCATTTTGGTTAGGAATACGCATAGTTAGACAAGATCGAACGTGATTTCGAAATAATCACACAGTTTAAGGAGGTAATTTATTAAAATATTTTGATTGCTATTCTCTTTGCATCAGCCCTAGATTTGTGCAAGAAATTGCGTTAACCATAGATATAGATTAATTAATTTTTTAATTATCGTATGCGAGAAAGCTTGTGCACAACCATATTTATAAATATATACATATACGTACACATGCATCCACATATAAAAAAAA
>NW_026395427.1:0-352 GCF_001194135.2 Octopus bimaculoides | reverse complement strand
CATACATACATACATACATACATGTGTGTGTCATCATCATCACCACCATCATCATCATCATCATTTAATATCCATATTCCATGCCAGCATGGGTTGGATGATTTGACATGGGTCCAGTGAGTTAAGCATCACATTAAACTCCAGTTTTCTATGCCCTTCCTAACGTCAACCACTTTACATAGTGTGCTGGTTGTTTTTTCTTTTTTTTTTTCAGGCCACCTGTACTATTGAGGTTACCATTTAGCTTGCAAGTGAGGAAACCCAGGGAGGGAAGATGCTGCATCCATATGTTAGATGGGGGTTAAGATATCAGGGAAGAGATTGGGGTAGGGCAAGTTCTTATTGTACAGAA
>NW_026395426.1:0-558 GCF_001194135.2 Octopus bimaculoides | reverse complement strand
CGACGATTTAAAGTGGGAAATACGAAGGTTGTGGTCAATGAAGAGAGTAGGCGTGATACCAATAGTAATTGGTGCGCTTGGAAGTATCAGCACTCAACTATCAACATGGCTGAAAAAATAAAAAACAGTTTGGTCCAAGTGTGAAGGTAGAACCCCTAGAAAAATCAGCATTGCTTCGAACTGCAGGAATTCTTAGTAGAGTTCTTGAAGCATGACCAGTAAACACGTGTCACCTTAGTCTGCTGGCTGTGGACAACAATTACTTTCCATCATACACAGCAAAATAAGCAGAGTATTCATCAAATAATAATGATAATAATAATAATAATAATTACTACTACTACTACTACTACTACTACTACTACTACTACTACTACTACTACTACTACTACTACTACTACTACGACTACTACTATAGTTTCAAATTTGCAACAAGAGCAGCCATTTTGGGGGAGGAGATGAGTCGATTACATTGACCACAGTATGCAACTGGTACTTAATTTATTGACCCAGAAAGGATGAAAGGCGAAGTCGACCTCGGCGGAATTTGAACTCAGA
>NW_026395424.1:0-343 GCF_001194135.2 Octopus bimaculoides | reverse complement strand
CTAAAAGCTCCACGAGGCTCCGGCAGGGGGTGGTGGCAAACCCTGCTGTAGTCTTTCACCATAACTTTCTCTCATTCTTTCTTCCTGTTTCTATTGTACCTGTATTTCAAAGGGTCATCCTTGTCACACTCTGTGTCAGGCTGAATTTTCCCCAGAACTACATTAAGGTTACACGTGTGTGTGGAATGCTCAGCCACTTGCACGTTAATTTCATGAGCAGGCTGTTCCGTTGATCGGATCAACTTGAACCCTCGTCGTCGCAGCCGACGGAGTTCCACTTATAATATATATAAGTGAATTTCCACAGGGCGGACTGGAAGTCAATTCGCAGAGAGATTCGAAA
>NW_026395423.1:0-404 GCF_001194135.2 Octopus bimaculoides | reverse complement strand
TAACAGTTATTTTTTCAAAGCTATAATGGAAGTGATAAAGGAGCATATTCAATAAAGAAAACAACGCAAAGGAAAGTTTAAGGAATATTAATGCAGTATATGGGGGTTGGTCAATAAGTGTAAGCCCATGTCAACGGTGGTTCCAGAAATTCTGAGCCAGAAACTACAGCCTAGAAAATGAGCCTTGTCCTGGAAGATTTGTGGAGCTTGACATTATTGTTATTGTTGTTGATATTTTTGTTACAATCCACACAAACACTGATTTTTTTATATTCATCTACATGTTTAAATATTAAGTGTATCATGTACTTTCTGTCATATGCCAGCTTATTCAATGATATAATTGCAAGCACGCACACATGCACACACACACACACGCACACACACACACACACGCACACACA
>NW_026395422.1:0-309 GCF_001194135.2 Octopus bimaculoides | reverse complement strand
GTAAGCATGCTACTTACCACACAGCCACTCCTGAAGATCAATTATAAATATATTTATCTTAAATTTTCCCCAATATAAACAACATCAGCCAGATACATGAGGCATATCTTTCTCATCAGTAACTAAGCTTTGATTATTGAATAAAAACATTAATACTTAATTATATATTGTAATTTAAAATATTTATAATTATTGGCTGAAGCAGAGTTTCTGAAATGATATGCAACCATGTGGTTGTGAAGCAAATTTTTGAATCACACAGCCATACCTGTACCTATGTATATGCATAATATATATATATATATATAT
>NW_026395421.1:0-398 GCF_001194135.2 Octopus bimaculoides | reverse complement strand
AAACCACCACCACCACCATCACCAAACCCACACATACATTGGGCCAAATAGCCAGAAATGTTCTTCTCAAA
Source organism: Octopus bimaculoides (assembly GCF_001194135.2). Lineage (NCBI taxonomy): Eukaryota > Metazoa > Mollusca > Cephalopoda > Octopoda > Octopodidae > Octopus > Octopus bimaculoides. The sequence goes on along the minus strand of NW_026395421.1, from coordinate 327 downwards.
CTTTGCCAGTAACATCTACATCCTCGTCAGTTACACACCGAGTGTATGTACGTATATATATTCTATATACACTCATGCACGCTGTATACACACCGTATGTATGCACACATAGGTAAACAACCTACCTGGCGTTAATTAATACCTTGATATGGAAGAAGAGGATTCTGGATTTTAATACAAATCTAGGTAAATAAGCATTATGTTGTTTTTCATTTATTGTTGCTGTTGTATAGCCCTAGGTCATCCTGGTCCAGCAGACCTATGATCAAAGTCATTTCAGCGGTGACCATCCTGTCTTTTATTCAGACATAGTGTATCTAGGACTAC
>NW_026395420.1:0-304 GCF_001194135.2 Octopus bimaculoides | reverse complement strand
ATTTATTTATTTATTTATATATATATTTATTTATATATATCATCATCATCATCATCGTCTAACGTCCGCTTTCCATGTTAGCATGGGTTGGACGATTTGACTGAGGACTGGTGAAACCAGATGGCTACACCAGGCTCCAATCTGATTTGGCAGTTTCTACAGCTGGCTGCCCTTCCTAACGCCAACCACTCAGAGAGTGTAGTGGGTGCTTTTACGTGCCACCTGCACGAAGGCCAATATATATATTTATGTATTTATATATATATTTATGTATTTATATATTATATATATATTTATGTATTTA
>NW_026395419.1:333-440 GCF_001194135.2 Octopus bimaculoides | reverse complement strand
ATATGTATATATATATATTTATATATATATATATGTGTATATGTATATATTTATATTTATATATATATATATATGTGTATATGTATATGTATATATATATGTGTATA
>NW_026395419.1:0-103 GCF_001194135.2 Octopus bimaculoides | reverse complement strand
ATATATATATATATATATACGTATATATATATATACCTATATATGTATAGGTGTGTGTATAGATATATGTATAATTATATATGTATATATATGTGTATAGATA
>NW_026395418.1:0-725 GCF_001194135.2 Octopus bimaculoides | reverse complement strand
TATTATTATTATTATTATTATTATTATTATTATTATTATATTGTCTTTGCTCAACTTCTAATGCTGGAGATGTACTATGGCGCCAGCAGTTCACTACCAGTGATCTAAGGTAACACCACTACCACTTTTTTCATCGAACACAACTGCTTTACCTCCCAAGCTAACCTGTCATAACTATCGACTTTTCTTTCTTCCTTATCGCATATCTTATTGTCAACTGGAAATGCTATATCTATGATCCAGCATCGTTTGCTTTCATTCTCAATTAAGACTATGTCTGGCTTTCTATTCTCTATCTCATGGTTGCACTGAATCATACAATCCCATTGGATATTTGCATTATCATTTTCGATGATGCTTTCGGTTTATGTTCGTACCACTTTTTTGCTCTGTCAAATCCATACTTGTTGCAATGCGTCCAGTGGACAATCCTTGCTATATTGTCATGCCGTCTCTTATATTCTTTCTGGGCTAGTAGCGTAAATTGACTGGTAATATGCCATATGATTTCACCATTTTGTCCACAACTTACTACTACTACTACTACAGAAAATAAATAGGCGTAGGCGTGGTTGTATAATAAGAAGTTTGCTTCGCAACCACATGGTTCCGGATTCGGTTCCACTGTGTGGTACCTTAAGCAAATGTTTTCTTCTATAGCTACAGGTCAGTGAGTAGATTGCGGAGACGGAAACTGAAAGAAGCCTGTTGTATATATATATACC
>NW_026395417.1:0-309 GCF_001194135.2 Octopus bimaculoides | reverse complement strand
GTGGTGGTGGTGGTGGTGGTGGAGATGACGGTGATGGAAATGAGGGTAGTTGTTGTTGTTGTGGTGGTGGTGGTGGCGATGTGGGCAAAGGTAATGATAAAGAAGAAGAGGAGGATTATCGCTGTGACGATTGTGATGAGAATGATACTGGGAAAGGAAGATGATGGTGGCTAGTGATGGCGATTTTGACGAAATGTGGATGATACGATGATACGAATGGCGATAACACTCATGAAGCTGGTGATGGTGATGATGTTGGCAATGATGGCGATGATGACGATAATGATGATGATGATGAAAATGATGATG
>NW_026395416.1:0-411 GCF_001194135.2 Octopus bimaculoides | reverse complement strand
AATACTGGGATTTAATATTTTTAATAGTAGGATATTGAAGAAACGGCTGTAAGAGACTATCTCTATTCTGCGGTATCAGAATTTTGCTACGAACCGGGAAGGAAATATTGTAAAAAAAGTATGGATATATATCCCTTACATAAAATCGACGTATACTACTGCAAGTATGTTCGCGTCCTTTATAAAGAAAATATTTCATATTTTAAAAAAATTTATAAATGTATATATGTGTCATAAATGAAAAATGCATTATAAATAAACAACGAGTGATAAAAGACTATGCGTATACTGAGTATAAAACCAATGAGACATAGAAAGTTAGGGTCCCTAATCCCTCACCAGTTATCAACCAAATTTCAGTGAAATATTCACTCCTATCATTAATGGTGCAAAACTGAGAATTAACATTTT
>NW_026395415.1:0-419 GCF_001194135.2 Octopus bimaculoides | reverse complement strand
CCGCGAGTCCGCTGCCCTAACCACTGGGCCATTGCGCCTCCACATTGTAAAAGTATAAACAATTTATTGCTCATAAACTTTAACAACAAAATCTTATATGGACCCCAGTTGAGAAACACTGACCTATACTGTGTATCACATGTGACATACAGGATGTAGCCTGGCATCCATGCATCATGTATGATACACATTCCCAATTTTTTTCAACCACAAGAGTAACTTGGGGCTTACGAAAGGAAAGCTTTTTATTTTGGGACAAACTTATGAAAATACTTTGGAAAAGCAAAGGATTAAATGCATAAAATGTGGACGATGTGATGCTGTTGCTTTTTATTGTTGCTGTTGTTTAATCCTTGGTTACCATTGATTAAGTGGAGGTGCAATGGCCCAGTGGTTAGGGCAGTGGACTCGCGGTTTCG
>NW_026395414.1:0-366 GCF_001194135.2 Octopus bimaculoides | reverse complement strand
GAAATATAATGGACTTAGCTAAAAATTCATTGTTAACTGAAACGATTGTTTTATAAAGCTGGCATGTGATATCTGATGTCACTCCGTAGTGATTACTAATAATTCCTTCACATTTACTACTGATATTTAATATAGTAATTCGTTCACTCATCAAGTCCCATCCTGCTAAAGTTATATTGGTCATTTAAAATGTATATACACTACTCTGTTTCAATTATAATCTTTTCTACTCTAGGCGCAAGGCCCGACATTTTTGTGGAGGTGGCCAGTCGATTAGATCGATCCCAGTACGCAGCTGGTATAATATAGCCATCAATTGTTTCAGTTGCATCACACGATATTTCCTCCTGCTCCTCCTGCTCTAGC
>NW_026395413.1:0-528 GCF_001194135.2 Octopus bimaculoides | reverse complement strand
TGTTTTCACTTTTTCTTTATTATTATTATTATTATTATTATTATTATTATTATTGCTATTTGTTTTGTTTCTTTCCTTTACACAAAAACATCTTTATTCTATTCATTTAAATTTGCTGTTTAAAAGTACTGCTATTGATTTCATATTGGAGGAAAACTGTGTATGATTGCGGGTGTCTGTGTGTATGAACGTATGAGCAGGTGTAATAAAGAATAACAAAATATTCCTGAAGGGCAAGCTGCTTCAAGCTACTGGGACTGCAGTAGACAACACAGTAGTAGAAATAATGTAAAAGATGAATAAAAGATGAGGATGTAAGAGATAAATAATAAGACTTAATAAAGAATGAGAAAATATGGTCTCCAGGTTAGATCTGATTAAGCACATCTATTACCAAAGCATTGAAGCCACAACATTTTGCCATTTTCCCATGTAAAGTGCACCCAGAAACAATTGTTCTTTTTCTAAAATGGTAATTTGTGTGAGTGAGTGAGTGAGTGAGTGAGTGAGTGAGTGAGTGAGTGAGTG
>NW_026395412.1:0-617 GCF_001194135.2 Octopus bimaculoides | reverse complement strand
ATCAGACAAGGATTCTGGATTATTTTTCCTGTGTTTTTTACTTAATTTTCGAGAATGGTCAGGTTCATTTTTAGTATTCTCATTTGTGAGAGCAGTCGAGTTTATTTCAGATGTTCTCATTTTAAAAATCATCTCTGGCTAATCATTGAGAGGATGTTGGTGTTGCCTTGGCAGAGGTTTGTGTTCTCTGAGTGCTCTTATTATTATTATTATTATCATCCTCATCATCATTATCATCATCATCATCATCATCATCATTATTATTATTACGATTATCATTCATCATCATCATCGTCATCATTTCTATCAACATAAGTACCATTTCTACAAGACTGTCTTAATGTCGTCATCAGCAAAGTCATCAGCTGTAGCAGCATCCTCATCCTCTTTATCCTCATATTCATCATCATCATCACAAGCAACATAATTATGTTCGCCATCTTCACCACCACAACCACCACTACCACCACTACCACCATAACCATTTTCAGCAGCAGCAACACCGTAATCACCACCACCACCACCAACTTCACACCACCACCACCATCATCATCATCACTACCACCACATCATCACCATCACCATCATCATCACCACACTATCAACATCATTATCAC
>NW_026395411.1:0-310 GCF_001194135.2 Octopus bimaculoides | reverse complement strand
AATCCCCTTACTTCCTGAGAATTTTTCTATCATGTTTTTATAAACGTCTGACGACATTTTAATTAAGGGTCTGTCCTGGGGGGATTTAGGGCAAAATCTTCAAATTCTTTTCCATCTATCTCTATACTGTTTTTATTTTGATTTATTTTCATTCATTGTAACGTTTGTTCACAACAGTGAAATTGATGGATGCAGTTCGACTACAGTCTGATGAATATTCTGTAATCGGCTGTTTCTCTATTTCTTTAATTTCATGTTGTTGTTGTTGATGATGTTGCTGTTTTTGAAGTTGTTGATCTTGTTCTTGCAG
>NW_026395410.1:0-454 GCF_001194135.2 Octopus bimaculoides | reverse complement strand
TATGCAGATGTATATATACGCACATATATACAGATGTATATATATATGAACATATATACAGATGTATATATACGCACATATATACAGATGTATATATACGCACGTATATACAGATGTATATATACGCACGTATATACCCACATATATACACACAGACATATACATACACACATACATGCATACACATATACACACACATACACACAAACATATATGTGTGTGTGTGTATATATATTTTCTTCTATTATTTTACTTCAGTCATTTGACTGTGGCAATGCTGGAGCACTGCCTTTTGTCAAGCAAACCAAGGACTTATTCTTTTTAAGGCTAGGACTTATTCGGTCTCTTTTGCCGAACCACTAGGTTACAGGGGCGTAAACACACCAGCATCACTTGTCTAATGATGCTGGGGGAACAAACACAGACACACTAACATATACACACACACACACAC
>NW_026395409.1:0-375 GCF_001194135.2 Octopus bimaculoides | reverse complement strand
GAAATTGATATTAATCAATTAAAACCAGTGGTCTAGCATATTTAAAAAACCCCGAAGACTGAAATTATATTACATACAAAATTAAGAGGAATGACCACCGAAGTGGACTTCTATATGCTAGATATAGACGTCAAATCGCCTAACCACGAAGAGTATGTTCTCAAGAAAAGAATTTCAGCAAAACGGCAGACTGTAAAAATGAGCAAGACAAATGAAAATTTGCTGAGATTTTTTTCTTGAGAACATTCTCTTCGTGGTTAGGCGATTTGACGTCTATATCTAGCATATAGGAGTCCACTTTGGTGGTCATTTCTCCTCTCAATTTTGTGTGTGTATGTATATATATATGTATATATATGTATATATATATATATA
>NW_026395407.1:0-289 GCF_001194135.2 Octopus bimaculoides | reverse complement strand
TTTATTGCCATCCAGGGGCTAAACATAGAAATGGACAGAATAACTGATGGGATCAATAAATCGATATGATTTTACATAAAATATGACTTTTAAAAATTAAATGAAATATAAAAAATCGAATGAAATTAACAATACAGGGACAATACAAATGAAGCGATGATCAGGTCACGCTCCGACCCCACAAGCCCCGATCTATCGCTGGTACTTTTTTTGTTCTCTTTTTTTCCGTCTATTCACATGGTTCCTTGCACGCACAACACTCGTGCAACATGCTTCCATCTCTTTTGGA
>NW_026395406.1:13462-15591 GCF_001194135.2 Octopus bimaculoides | reverse complement strand
TTTTTGTTTTTTTGTTATTGTGTTTTTGAACTATATATATATATATATCAATAAAAAAATGTCTTTGCTCCTTTGGAACACGAAATCTCAAAAGGAGAGATGTTGTGCGTGAGTACTACGCTCCCTGGTGAGAATGGATTGGACCACTACATATAAATAGTAGTGGTCTGAGTAAGTGAGGTAGTTCAAAGATTACAGTTCGAGTTAGCGTGTTGGATTGTTGCTTCTTATAAGATTGTTGTTATGTTACGTGTGGTTACTGCCGTTTGTTTCGATTATATTATTACACTGTTGCAGTTTATTCGTTTATCCATAAGGATATAATAGGTATATTAGTTTTGAATTGATCTGTAACGGTGCTTTGATTTGGATGTTGACTAGAAGAACGGTAAGATTTCTTATTAATATTATTTAGTTTTTGAGACGTGCCGATTTTTCTGATTTGGTTTCCTTGCTCTTCGGAAGAAATATATTTAATTCTATCATTGAATCCACTTGTTTTCAATGTTTCGTTGCAATGTTCACTCTTATCCTTAAATATTTGTTCATTAGTGACAATTAGGTAATTCTAGGATTATCTGTTATAGTTCTAGAATGTTTAGATACTTAGTGTACGTAGTGTAAGTTTTCATTTAGCTTATGGTAAGGAAAAGGTAAGCCACTATTTTGACCAATAGTGTCTGTTTAGTCCTTTACGAAGAGTTTTTAAAAGGGAAGTGTTTATTTACAGTCAATAATGCATCATTTCTGTATACTCCTTTACCAAGTTCCTAGAAAGTTAGTCCCATATGTATTAAATACATATTTAATAAAATGAAATTAAATGAAGAGTTCATAATTGTTCCTTACTGGTGTCAATAGTCCACGTGGGGGCATTTTTTGTTGGTTGTAGTAGTAGTAGTGTCCCTATTGGTAATGGTAAATGGCAGTGACCTTTGTCCGTGTCAGTAGCAGTAGTTAATTGGTTGTAGTGGTAGGGGTGGAAGTAGCACAAGCAGCAGCAGCAGCAGTAGTGACCGAAATACGCACACACACACACACATATACACACGCACACACACACGCATATACATACATAATACACACACACTCATAGATATATCATTGTATCACAGTACCGATCAGGCCATCAGGTGCTGTTATACACCGCTATTCACTATACGCTTCTGAATCTGTCCTCATTGCGCCATTTTTTTTCCATATTAACGTAAAATGTTTAACTAAATCGTCTCCCCGTCGTCGTGGAGGCCTTCGAAGTGGCCTTTTCTGATCTCTTGGATACCACTCAACAACTGCACTGGTCCAGCTGTTGTCTCTGAACCTTGCGAAATGTCTGGCCCAGAATAACCTGTGCTTTCGGTATTTTGTGATCACATCGTTCACATCACTCTGTTCCCAAATTATCTCATTTCGAATATGCTCTCGTAATGATATTCATAGCATGGATCTCTCTATGCATCTTTGCGTCGTTGCCAATCGATGTTCTATCTTCTTCGTAGTGGCTCACGTCACAACTGTGTATAAGAGGGAAAGTAGAACACTGCATTTGAAGAGTCTGGTATGTATGTCGTGAATATGTGAGGAAGGAAAGCCACTAACCTTCATATAACTAAGGTATCTTCTGTCTGATGAGTAGCTTGTTGAGTACTCCTTGTTCAGTAATTCTTACATCAGAGGATCTGCCAGCCTGGAAACATATGTAGCCTTGATCTTACATGCACCACTCACTCATATATATATATATATGAAAAGAAGGGATGTATTCCCACGCAGGAAAAAATGTAGGAGAATTTGTTTTTGGGGTTTCAAAATGCACATGAATTTGAAAAACTTGTAATTAGTTTTAGATTGATTTATTCACATACATACCAATCTAGTTTCAATAATTTTTTGTTCATCAATGGTACAAATGTGTATAAAACAAGGGGATTTTAACAGAGTTTAAAATTACGCAGTAGAAATCGAAATGTTTAAACGATCAAATGTCCACATAAAATTCAATGCGTGCGCGCGCGCGGCTCCGTGTGTGTGTGTGTGTATAATAACAGCACGTGTATGTGCGTATGTGTGTGTGTGTGTGTGTGTATGTGTATGTATGTGTATATTGTGTATATTTTTGTGCGTGCGTG
>NW_026395406.1:13260-13452 GCF_001194135.2 Octopus bimaculoides | reverse complement strand
GTGTGTTATTTATGCCCATGTGTGTGTAATTGTATGCGTGTCTGTGTGTGTTGTGTATGTGGGAGGTATGTGTGCGTGCGTGTGCGAGTGTGTGTGTGTATGCGTGTGTATATGTGTGTGCGTGTGTGTATGTGTGTGTGTATATGTGTGTATATGTGTGTGTGCGTGTGTATGTGTGTGTGTGTGTATGTG
>NW_026395406.1:12087-13250 GCF_001194135.2 Octopus bimaculoides | reverse complement strand
GTGTGTGTGTATGTTGTGTATATGTGCGTTCCTGTGTATGTGTGTGTGTGCGTTTGCTTACGTAGTGCGTGCATGTGCGTGTGTTATTTATGCCCATGTGTGTGTAATTGTATGCGTGTCTGTGTGTGTTGTGTATGTGGGAGGTATGTGTGCGTGCGTGTGCGAGTGTGTGTGTGTATGCGTGTGTATATGTGTGTGCGTGTGTGTATGTGTGTGTGTATATGTGTGTATATGTGTGTGTGCGTGTGTATGTGTGTGTGTGTGTATGTGTGTGTGTGTGAGCGTAGAGATGTGTGTCAAGGATGTGAGCGTTTTATTGCGTGTAGGCACTTCTGTGTGTGTATCTATGTATGTGGTTGTGTGTGTATGTGTATGTGGTTTGTGTAGGCGTGTGCGTTTATGTGTGCGTGTATATATGGGTGTGTATGTCTGTGTGTATGTAGGGTTGTGTGAGTTGGTGTGTGTGTATTACTGTGCGTGTGTATGTGTGTATATATGTGTGTATGAGCGCGCATGTCTGTCTGTCATACGTGTTGTCATAAGTTGTGTGGGCGGTATATGTGTCAGGTGTGTGGGAGGTATGTATGTGAGTGGGAGGTATGTATGGGTTGTCAGGTGTGTGGGAGGTATATGCGAATGGGGGCATATATGGGTTATGTATGCATGGGTGTGTGTGTGTGCATGTGTGTGTGTGTGTGTGCATGTGTGTGTGTGTGTGCGCATGGGTGTGTGTGTATGTATATGTATGCGTGTGTGTATGTACAAGTGTGCGTGTGTATGTGCGTTTGTGTATGTATGTGGATGAATCTGAGCGTGTAAGTGCATGCATATGTGTCATGTGTGTGTGATGTGTGTGGAAGTATGTGTGCGTTCATGTGTGTACACGGGTGTTTTTCGTGTTTGTGTATATGTACGTGTGTGTGGGTATGTGTACGTGTATAAAGAAATGAAATAAATTGTGAATAATTGTAATAAAATAGTGAATAATTAGGATAAAGTAAAGTGGATAAGGGGTAAGGGGGATTAATATAAAAAACAACAAGGAAAAATGAAAAAAGTAAAAACATGTTACTTCGTCGTGGAGGAGACAGTCATAAAGAGGAGGTGGCTGTGTTAAGTCTGAAAGGGAAAGCTGTTCGTAACTTGAAAATATAGCGCTGTTC
>NW_026395406.1:10442-11310 GCF_001194135.2 Octopus bimaculoides | reverse complement strand
GGGTGGAGAAGTTGAGGTAGAGGTGAGAATCAGTGGGCTTGAAGAAGGCAGAGGTAGTGAGAGAGTTGGAGGGGAGGTCGATGGAAAGAGAGATGTCGAGGAAGTTAACAGAGGTGTTAGAGATGGTAGAAGTAAATTCAATAGCAGGGTGGAAGGTAGAGAGAAAGGAGTTGAAAAGGCAGAGTTGTTCGCGGGAGAGGGAGATGGCTCCTATACAGTCGTCTATGTAGCGACCGTATAGTTCTGGGGTCGGACCGGAGAATTGGGAGAATACTTGGGCCTCAATGTAACTAACAAATAGGTTGGTGGAATTGGGGCCCATTCTCGTTCCCATCGCGACCCCAAGCATCTATTGGTAAGTTTCTCCGGCGAACGGGAAGCAGTTGAGGGTGAAGACAAGCTCTGCCAGACGAAGCAGGGTGGGAGTGCTAGGTGTGGGGTCAGGGCGGCGCTTGAGAAAGTATTGGAGGGCTGAGAGACCATCGTTGTGGGAAATCACGGTATATAGGGATTTGATGTCCAAGGTGAAGAGGAGGTGACATGCATATATGGGTACAGGACATCACAAAAATCGTTGACAAAATGAGAAGCGAGAACATAAAAAAACAAAAACATAGAAACCGAACTTTTTCGAACAACGAAAGAAACAAAGAAACAGAGAAACGAGACAGGCAACATAAAAAAAAAAACATTCCCTTCATCAGTTGTCCTCTGTTTATCCACCCCGCGTTTCGAACGAAGGGGCAAGACGCGACTTCGTTAAAACAGTCCTGCCCGCAAAGCAAATTAAATAAAATCTGGTATTTTTCGCGGGTTAAAGTGGTAAAAAAACAGGACAGTGATATATATATATATATATATATATATA
>NW_026395406.1:5303-9694 GCF_001194135.2 Octopus bimaculoides | reverse complement strand
TATATATATATATACACATACACATCTGCATTATATACATATATATATATATACACATACACACCCTCGTTATATATATATATGAAAGCCCTGGAGTGTCCTATTAAACTCAGCCACGTGTCCAGGCTACCAGACATTCGGTGACTGTTTTATTAAGCTCTTGAAAATCCACAAATACCCGCAGAGGTTTTATAGTAAGGAGAATTGAATGAGCAAGTTCTTTTATAACAAGGAGAATGGAATGAGAAAGCTCTTTTATTCATCAATTTATAATTGTTTCATCTAAATTCGTTCTCATGAATATTACTATACCATGCAAGAATATATGCAATTATTGATTCATGAGCTGTCATTGTGAAGACACGTTCCAAGTTAGACTCTTCAGAATTGTTCATAAAAGTCATTTGCTAATAACTTTTATCTATCATTCTGAAGAATCGAATTTCTATACGTTTCAATGATACCCCATGAATAAGTAGTTGCATTTAATATTGCATACTATAGTAATAATCATAAGATCGAATTCAGATGAAAGAATCGTAAATTGATGTTTCAAAAGAACTTGCTCACTCCAAAGATACACACACACACACACACACACACACACACACACACACACACACACACACACACACACACACACACATATATATAGGTGGTATCAACAAAAAGTACTCCTTCCAATGAGAGGTAAATATCATTTAATGTACACAATTACAAAAGGGCTACTAATAGTTTTACGCTTTAAGATATATTAAATTGGTATATTTATATAACATACTATGCATCTCCAAGAATTCTTTCAAGCTCATTGCATATCATTAGAGGTATCTAAAAACCAAGCCACTGGGCTATAAAAAAGACATGAGACAAAACGAGAAGTGAAAAAGAATCAAGAGGGTGAAAAAACGCGAAGAATGTTGATGCAAAAAGCGGGAAGTTAAATTTAAAAGAAAAGCAAGAAAACTAAGATCTTCGTCCCTTTTTACTATAGAAATCATAATTAATGCAGCCTCTGCAGAGTAATATAACAGAAAGGTGGCCAAAGTTTGCGCTCGATACTCAGTCCGGTGCGGGTGATTTCTTCCAGTTCGATAAAAAACCTGTACATGCGCTTGCATTGGTTAAAAGTTCCGGATCTCGGATTAAGTAGTATGGTAGAATTCTTGGACATAAAAAGAATGTGCAATCTTTCAGATATGCACAACTTGCACATATTTTCTCCACTTATAGATGGCGTATATTTCTCCACAATTCTCTATTTGATTGTATGTGAATCATATATATAGTATATTATTCTACACCAGCTACATTATGGTTTCTTCAGTCAAAGAGGACGAAGATCTTGGGTTTTTTAAATTTTTCTTTCCTCTCGTTCCACTTTTTGCATCAACTTTCTTCGCGTTTTTTCCCTCTCAGTTGTTTTCTTCTCATGTTTTCTCATAATCCAGCGTCCTGGTTTTAAATACATTTAACCTTATGTATTAAATCTGAAAGATTGCCTGGAGGTACATGGCATGTTAGATAAATCTGCCAATTAAATGTATCACAAAGAATGAAACTATTAGTAGCTCTTTTGTAATTGTGTGTATTAAATGATATATCGTTACGACACCGTGCGAAATGCTTAGCAGTATTCCGTCTGTTCTTGCGTTCTGAGTTCGAATTCCGCCGAGGCCGACTTAGCTTTTCATCCTTTCCGGGTCGATAAAATAAGTACCAGTCGATGGGGTCGATGTTATAGACTTACCCACTCCCCAATAAAAGCATAAAAACTGCACCCCTCTTCACAGCTATGTCGAGTCAATGTGGCAGAGTAGGCTCATCAAACCAGTATGAACCCAGGCTCAAGTTCACGGCTTCCGCATTGGACTCTGGTTGGCTGAGAGAACAATGTTGAAGCCTTCGTCCTGCAGTGGACTGAACATAGGCAATCCACTGCAATTCATATAAATATATGTGTGTATGTAAATACACACCCATGTATATAAATATATATCCGAATAGATATAAGGCAGGATGTGTGTGTGTGTGTGTACGTAAATGTAGTTTATGCACGTCCACAAATTAGCACGTATGTCGCTCCAATTTTAGGAGGAGATTCGGAATGACCCTATGTGCATTTTCGTCAACTTTCTCTCTCAGAGGTACCCGCGTATACCTGTAAAAATCGATTTTCAACCATAACTTTTACCAATTTCGAAGTTTACGCCTGAAGGAGAGAGAGAGAAATTGTATGTTTGTGAGAGGAGGGTGAAGGAGAGTTACATTTTGTTTGCAGCGTCTAACAAAAAAAAAGTAGGAGAGGGCGCTATTTCTTAACAGTTGTGTGGTAAGCAGCAAACAACAGGCAAAAAGAAAAAAACGCAGCAAACAACAAGCAAAAAGAAAAAAATACCTTCTCTCTCTCTATCACTCTCTCTATCTCTCTCCCTCCCTTACACACATGCCAGTTATCTCTCTTTCTTTCTTTCTTTCTTTCTTTCTTTCTTTCTTTCTTTCTTTCTTTCTTTCTTTCTTTCTTTCTTTCTTTCTTTCTTTCTCTCTCTCCTTCTCTCACACACACAGCAACATTACACAAAAAAACACATGTTGCCAAAAAGAAATAGATGCTATCTTTTTATAGTGAGTATACGAGATAAAAAGTGTGGTGTGTATGTGAAGTTCTTTTGGTAGTGTGAGAGAGCAGCATGTGTGTGTGCGTAATGTTGCTGTGTGTGTGAGACAGGGAGAGAAAGAAAAAAAGAAAGAGAGAAAACTGGCATGTGTGTAAGGGAGGGAGAGAGAGAGGTGAGAGATAACTGGCATGTGTGTAAGGGAAGGAGAGAGATAGAGAGGGAGAGCGCGCTCTCTCTGTCTCTTTCGCGTTCTTTCCCAACACTTTTTCTGGAAACTGCCGAATTGATGTAAACAAACCCATGTGGTCTGATTTTCACGTTTCTACGTATTGTACTGTAAATCGCCATTTCCCAAATATATTTATTTTAGATCATTTATCCGTATATATATGTAAGGCAAGATGTGTGTGTGTGTGTGTTTTGTTGATATACGAGCAACACACACACATACGAACATGTATGCGTACAAAAAATATGTATACAATTGGTGTACATACGTGCGTGTGTGTATGTGTGTGTTGCTCATATATATATTTATATAGATGGGATGATAAATTGAATATTAATTCAATTTAAAACCAAGTGGCCTAGCATATAAAAAATCTGAAAATTCAGAAAAAATTGTATTACACGTGTATAAGGGATGACCACTAGGTGGACATCCAATATGTTAGAAAGAGGTCATCAACGACCCAACCACAAAGAAAAATAATGTTCTCCATAAAAATGAAAGCTATAAGAGTTTTGCGAGCGTTGATTATAATGTTAATTTCTAAAGAGGTTATGCTAGTAAGATTCCTGACGAAAAGAATGGCCTTATTTAAAAGTTTAGGAGATATAGAGGAGTAATAATTGTTGATATCGAATTGGAGGAACGAGAAGGAGATTTTGTTCTCCAAGGTGTGGAACCATGCAATGATCTCCCCGGTGTGGTACCATAGATTTGCATGTAGTTTCTCTTTGACGATTGGTATTATCTTGTCTAAAATATTTTTACTAATTCTTCCGAGGTCGGATTTTGTAGGGCATATTAAACTTTCAATCCCAATTCCACCGTCTGTAAATAGGTTTAGCTATCTTTTAGAATATGATACTACTAACTACCTATCCCAACTCCTCTCTCCCTTTATTACTGTCCTTGGTTTATCACCCATACCCCCACCACCTATATACTACCTCTGCGCATTCCTTCTTACTCACTAAACCATTTAACCTCATCCCCCCTCCTCCTTCCCTCACTTTACTCATCCTCTCTATCCAGTCAGATCAACTGACCATAAAAATATACCACTACCATTCTCCACCTGAATCTTTCCTCTATCCTCTTCCCATTCTGTCTTCAAGACTTGACCTACTTACCCTACGCACATTTCTCACTTGACTTGGGCATCCTTCAAGTAAACACAAGCAAAATACCTCGGACACAATGTGGCATATATTCACCTCTGCTATCTCAGCCTTTGGTGCAGCAACTATTTCCGGATTATTCCCACAAGGATTACTTTACACAAATACTTACTACCGGAATGAAACTACACTCCAAGTACTGTTCTCTCTTTCTTTCTTTTTTCAGCGCATCACGCTCACTATCACTTCATACTAAAACTCTCCGCCTATGGATATAATAATCGATTCCTTTACTATTTCTGTCTCCGATGAAGGGAAGTACTGGAGCTTCCCAGAAACAGCTGTAAGACTCTATCCATAAAATATATTTCCAGCCTTGCCATTGCTCTCTTTATCCTTTTATATATTTACACACACACACACACA
>NW_026395406.1:1086-4898 GCF_001194135.2 Octopus bimaculoides | reverse complement strand
TATATATATATATATATGTGTGTGTGTATATATATATACGACGGGCTTCTTCTACTTTCCGTATTCCAAATCCGCTCATAAAGCTTTGGTCGGCCCGAGGCTATAATAAAAGACTAACCCGGAACCATGTGGTGTGGAAGCAAGCTTCTTACAACACAACCACACACACACACACACACACATACAGACAGACACACACACATACATACACACACATATATGTATATACATACACACACATACTTCCCCACTCAAAGACGCAATAAATTAGAAATAAACACACCTCAATTCAATCCTTTTATACAGTCACATGTCATACTTCCATTGACACACAAGCGTACCCGTAGAGACACGCATCTGTGTAAGGGAGGGGGTATATATAACTCTGACACTCAGATGCTCTCTCCCCCCCCTCTTTCTCTCACACACAATGATAATTTCATACTTGTATGCACGCATATTCGTTACCCCCTTTTCCAAATTCACACCGTCTGACATTTGTCTCACTTGCATTCACACAAACACGCACTCCCGTGCGCACACACACGCACACATACACACGCACTCGCGCGCGCACACACACGCACACATACACACGCACACACACACACGCACACACAGACACAGACACACAGACACACAGACACACAGACACACACACACAGACACACACACACATACACACAGACACGCACACACACACATGCACTTTATATGGAAGCACACTGCCAGTTAGAGATAGATGCTCACACAAACATGTAGATAACTCCTCCCTAGCCATCTCTTCCTATTATCTTAACAAGGGCGCCGCTGTCATTATCTACGACAGAGTTATCTACCCTGACAGCAGAGCTCTGTCGTCAATCATCATTGCTAGTGACAAATGGCGTGAAATTCTCATAATTAAGATTGGTGCCAACTCCACTTAACGTGTCAGCCCTGCTGGTCCGAGAAATGTGTTGAGATATATAAGTACGTGTGTATATATATATATGTGTGTATACATACATACACACACGCGCACACATATATTATAGAGAGAGATAGAGATAGAGAGAGAGAGAGAGAGAGAGAGAGAGAGAGAGAGATAGAGAGAGAGAAAGAGAGAGAGAGAGAGGGGAGCAGTTAAAAAAGTTGTCTTGCATGCGTGTTGAATAATGACTGTTTAAATAAAACAAGTTGTAAGGGCGGGCGAGGTGGATAATGTTTATTTTAAAATTACAGTGGTTAATACTGAACTAGTTTCATGTTTAATAGACAAATTAAATAAATCAATTAAAAAAAATTAATTTACTTTAATTTTGTTACTATCTCCAGCAGTATATTCCCATAAATTTAGAAAAAAAAACATGTATAACTTTAAAATATATTTACCATTATTCATCCACAGTAATTTGTTATTCAACATACTCAAATGTTTTTCAAAATAGTTCCAGTTGATCCAATCAACGGAATAGCCTGCTCGTGAAATTAACGTGCGAGTGGCTGAGCACTCCACAGACACGTGTACCCTTAATGTAGTTCTCGGGGATATTCAGCGTGACACAGTGTGACAAAGCTGGTTTTTTGAAACACAGGTACAGCAGAAACAGGAAGAAAGAGTGAGAGAAAGTTGTAGTGGACAAGTACAGCAGGGTTCGCCACCATCCCCTGCCGGAGCCTCGTGGAGCTTTAGGTGTTTTCGCTCAATAAACACTCACAACGCCCGGTCTGGGAATCGAAACCGCGATCCTATGACCGCGAGTCCGCTGCCCTAACTACTGGGCCATTGCGCCTCCACTCATCAGGAATAAGTAACTAGATAATTAATCAAGTTTGAAGACATGTAAGAGAAAGGAAAGAAAGAAAGAAATTTTTGGTTATATAACGTTAGTCGTCGGCTACTCCATCAGCTAGAAATCACTTTTACGTTGATTCACATTTATATACCTATAGTGAAGGATGATGGGAGAATAAAGATGAAAGGTAGATTTGTCCAATAAATTCCGGGAATAATTACTAATAGAGGAAGAAAAAGTGTTGCCAATGACTTCATTCCTTATATCTCGTCTTATAGAGTTTCATGAAAGAAGAGTGAAATTTATGAGTGCATGAATGAATGGTACCAGAGAATTTATTTTATGTGCCCGAATTGTATGATTTAAGAATAATGATTCTTTAATGCATAAATTGCATTTGTTACTTATATCATTAGACCAAGAAATTTTATGATTAATGTTGTTATTCCTTAAATTATGTATATATGAGACTAGAGTAGTAGAATTTTAATATTTAATGTTAGTAAATGAATCTAAATGCGTTCTATATCTTTTTTTTGAATTCAACAGTACTACCTATATATGTTCTAACCTGATACTTATCTGATACTTATCTGTACATTTATATACTACATTTTTACAGAGGCAGAATCTTTCAAGCGGGCATAAATCGATTTTTCTACAGCTACATGATTTCCCTAATTTATTTTTGCTATTGTCTATATTTATGGAAGATGAGTTTCCATTATTCAAGGTTACCGACAAATTGGAGTTATTTTTATTATATGTTGAATTTAAGACCATTTCTTGGTCTTAAGCTTCAGTGTAGCCCATGTTGACGTGTATTCAAGTGAAGTTAGCACCCGTTCTGTCTCCATATGTGTGGTGGTCGTCATTGGAAGATCATTCATGAAACTCCTTATTTGATTTGCTGAATGCCTCAATCCATTCTTGGTCCTTGGACTTCTATATCAGCAACTATTGAAAAGAATGGGAGAAATTGTACAGCCAGTAATGATTACTTTCTCTAGGTCTTGCCACCTAGATGTAAAGTTGGTTGTTTTGAAGCGTAACTGGATGCAACCAAAGTAGCCGGTGATCATTCACTTAATATGTGGTTGTGTGACAAGAAGCTTGCTTCCCAACTACATAGTTACGGGTTCAATCCCATTGTATGGCACCTTGGGCAAGTGTCTTTTACCATAGCCTCGGGCTGTCCAGAGACTTGTGAGTGGATTTGGTTGACGCAAACTGAAGGAAGCTCGTCGTATATATATATATATATATATATATATATATATAAATTTATGTATATATTAATATTATCTCGGTTGAAAAACTTCGATAATGTAAATATGTTAATAGTTACCATGGATAGCAAAAATCACACAAAAAAACTGGGATATCACACCCGTTTAATAGGTAGAAATACCATGTTAAAGTGATGTATTTTGAGTAGATATGAAGAATAATAATAAATGGAGCAAAACGCATATAAACAATAAGTTCCTTTAATTCCTACATATGTTTCAAAATATATGTGCACTCTACTCCAAAGAAGTAAGAGGTGCTGGAATTGCACATATATTCATCGTCAGGGAACCAACAAACAAAAGCAAGACTTATGCTGAATGTTAAGGTTACGTGCGAGTTATATATAACATTATATAGCTAAGTAAATTACCGTTAGAAACAAGAACGCTGCTTTACAGGGAGTTATTAAGGGAGATAGGCTATGAACGCTATACTAAAAGTTTAAATTAGAGGAAGGCATAATGGACCACAGTAAAATCCAAAAATCAAACGTTAAAAAAATGGCAAACTAAAAACGAGAGGAGGAAGAGAGAGAATCCAATGATTCATTATATACTTTTATTTCTCCTTATGTAAAGAAATTAATATACTGAGGTAAACCTAAGCGAAGATTGTAAATATAATAAATTGATTAATTCTTTTGATGAACGAAAAATTATATGTAGACATAAATTACATTATTTATATAAATTTAGCTAACTGTCACTCTCTCTCTCTCTCTCTATATATATATATGTATAT
>NW_026395406.1:0-946 GCF_001194135.2 Octopus bimaculoides | reverse complement strand
ATATATATATATATATGTATGTGTGTGTGTGTATACTATTCCTTCTTTACTAATTGTAGTAGTTATAATTTATATATTTAATTGTGTATTCATTGGTACGTTAATATTTACAGTAAACTTCAGGAATTAATATTTTAATGACACTATGATTTTTATGAAATTAATAATATTAATATTTTAATTAATTAATTTAATTATAGTATTTTAGCTTATTTCATATATATTATTTAATTTATGTATCTTAGTCTTATTCTTTAGACTCTATAATAACTTAGATTTTAAAGTTCCATAAAATGTTTACAATATAGTTAATTGTTCCATTATGATTTAAGTTATATATATTTTAATTTTCGTTCATGATTTCATAAATAAAACTTTCACTCAAGTTGTTATATCTCTTTATTCTATTCTTTTTCTTTACGCAATATCTTCACGCGACTTCTTTCTTATAATAATAATAATAATAATAATGTTAACTTATTTAGAAAGATTAAACATAGACCAAAATCCAACGGTCGTGTATCAAGCACTGATAATGGTAAACTTAAGTTTTTTATGAATAATAATGTAAGTTATAATTCCAATAAACAGGATAGTTTATAGTTCGTCGTTCCATATGAGAAACAAATTAAATCAAATTTAGTTCGTTTATTTAGGAATGTAGTTAGTAAATATTTTCCTAAAAACTCACATTACTATAAAGTCATTAACGCGCATAAGGTAAGGTTCGGTTTCTCTAATACCAAAAATTTAACCCAAATTATCGCCGCTCATAACTTTAATCTTTTATCCTCTAATTCTAGTCATGATTCTATTGACATAAATATAGAGAGCAATAATAATAATACTAGAGACACTGTTAAAGATAATTTTCAAGATCAAAAGGATATTGATAATACCAATAATAATTGTAGCAAATTAATAGAAATTTCTGAAGATAATCCTA
>NW_026395405.1:0-201 GCF_001194135.2 Octopus bimaculoides | reverse complement strand
ATATATATATATATATATATATATTGATATTCATATTTATATCTGTACATATATATTTATACAGCTGTATATATTCATATATAGGCATATATATGAGCATATATATATGTCTATACATATATGTGTATTTATATATATACATGTGTGTGTTTAAATGTATATATATACATATATGTATATATTTATATTGATATATATATG
>NW_026395404.1:0-445 GCF_001194135.2 Octopus bimaculoides | reverse complement strand
TATATATATATATATACATACATATATACACATATAAATATATATGTACATACATACATACAAACATATACATACATATATATATATATACATGCATATATACATATATATATATATATATACATATATATAAATATACATATATATATATACATATATATAAATACATACATAAAAAATATATATACATATAAATATATATATACATATACATATAAATACCAATGGGATCGAGCGATTCGGCTGAGGTTACAAACCTAGTAGGGACTTACCTTTTATATTGCTTAAACAAAGAAATCCCTGAACTAAAAGGTGGTCTATATAGAGATGATGCTTTATTCATCATCCCTAGTAATAGCAAATCATTCATTGAGAGAATAAGAAAGAAAATTGGGAAATTTTTTTAAAGTTTTAACTTAAACTTTACTTATGAATATGGTAATAA
>NW_026395403.1:0-233 GCF_001194135.2 Octopus bimaculoides | reverse complement strand
ATACAAAAATTCTATAATTATAAGCATAATTATAATTAGGCTTCAGCAAATTGCTTCACCACATACCGAAATTTAGAAATGGCAGTTAAACACTACTCCTCTACCATAAGATATCTCCCAAGCAGCAATACTCTCATTTCACGTAGGATTCGTTATTTTTTCTCTTTACCTACGTGAATGTATATATATACGGGACTATTTGTGACGCACATGGAATAGATTTCTTTGAGGTG
>NW_026395402.1:0-432 GCF_001194135.2 Octopus bimaculoides | reverse complement strand
GAAACTATGATGCTCTGTTTCATTGCCTTTGATCAGGTCCTTCTTGAACATAACTTTATGGCAAACCACTTAGGAGGCTTGAGTCGCAGCAGGGGACTGTGTTTGCCAAGCGGACACTACGTTGTTCGGTGTTTACAGGTGTAAGCGATTTCTTTTGGAAATTATATATCTGAATCCTTCTATAATTTTGTTGGAATTATAATCGTCTTTTATCTTTATTTTCTCATTTATGTCATCGGACTGCGACCATTCTAGGTCTTCGCCTTAAAGAATTTTAGTCGAACGCATCAACCTGAGTCCTTATAATGATTTTAAGCCTCTTTGGCCGAAACGATAGTGTTACATTATTTACAGAAACACACCAACAAAGCTTGTGAAGAAGAACACACACCGGCACACGGACACAAACAAACATATATATATATATATATA
>NW_026395401.1:0-305 GCF_001194135.2 Octopus bimaculoides | reverse complement strand
GCTCCAGCATGGCCACAGTCAAAAGACTGAAACAAGTAAAAGAGTATACCAAACAATCTACAATATACGTATATACACTAAACATACAGATTGTTTGGTATGTGTATATATTGCTAAATGTATATGTAATTTAGCGTGAATATTTTTTAACGGATATATCTTTTAATTTATTAATTTATTATTATTTTTACAGCTAATTATTTACCCTGGGTATTCAGGTCTTTTTCCTTCTTTACAAGCTATTTTCAATTTAGGGTTTTCCTCAATGAGCTGCAAATTTTATTCTCCTGTCTGTATTTTTCCAT
>NW_026395400.1:0-412 GCF_001194135.2 Octopus bimaculoides | reverse complement strand
TAGACTGATGCCAAGAGGTCGCCAAACAAGTCTGGCATTTGACAATATAGATAGATAGAGAGATAGAGAGATAGATAGATATATAAATAGATACATACATACATACATTCATACATACATACATTAATAGATAGATAGGTACATAAATATATTTTTACATCGGTGTATTGTATTTCATTCAGTGTAGCATATATGCTACATATTCACTACCACACCTCAATCTTATTGAAATTATCAACATAATTTACAAGTTATATGAAGTGAGCTAGACTGTACATTATAAATCTAAGCCGCCTGACAATATCATATAGGAATGATTAATTACTAAGAGAATTTGCAGTGTACTCTTAGGTGTAGCGCTGCATATATACATACTTACACACACACACACACACACACACACACACACACA
>NW_026395399.1:0-576 GCF_001194135.2 Octopus bimaculoides | reverse complement strand
CCCATGCTAGCATGGAAAGCAGACGTTAAACGATGATGATGATGATGAAACACAGAATATAGATTAGGTTGCATTATACATTACAATAAGAAAGTGTTAATATTCTAATTAGACAACTAGGAGTTAGCAGATGGGTATAGCCACCAAGTAACTCTGTGGAAAATGAAATAATGTCATGTAAGATCAAGTTGATTGTGGTTTTGTGTATAATTCCCGAGTATCAGACATCAATGCATTACAGTATGTACATAAATGTATGTATACATCTCTCACTCTTTCTTCCTGTTTCTGTTGTACCTGTATTTCAAAGGGTCAGCCTTGTCACACTGTGTCACACTGTGTCACACTGAATATCCCCGAGAACTACGTTAAGGGTACACGTGTCTATGGAGTGCTCAGCCACTTGCATGTTAATTTCACGAGCAGGCTGTTCCGTTGATCAGATCAACTGGAACCCTTGACGTCGTAAGCGACAGAGTGCCAACAACAACAACATATGTATACATGCATATTCTCATATATCATTTATATATATACATATATATATATATATCATCATCATCATCATCGTTTAAC
>NW_026395397.1:0-243 GCF_001194135.2 Octopus bimaculoides | reverse complement strand
TCGTGACTTTTCACACATTAAGTTACTTTACATTTTTGAAACAAACACTTCTCATTTTGAAGTAACATGCGTTAATATACGTCAGATGATTGATGAGAAGATTATATTTATCAAAGAATTCACAGATATCACAAAGTCTGTGGCAAAACAGAATGTCACAAAAAATTGCAAATAATCATGAAAGACAGAAAATTTGACAATGAAAATTTCGTGTTTTTTTCGTGTCTTTTCACACATTAAGAT
>NW_026395395.1:0-337 GCF_001194135.2 Octopus bimaculoides | reverse complement strand
CTATACATATACATGTATACATATACATCTATATATATACATGTATATATTTTGTATTATATTATATTATATTTATTTATTGTACTTTTAATTATAAATTTTTTCTATATGTGACAGTGGATTTTCATCGATGAGTTCATAAACCTCGATTTTTTCCCTAATACTATATATTTATATATATTCTAAACTGTGAAACTTAATTTAATTTTAATTTTTAATAAATTGATTTTAATTGAGTTTTTGCTTGTAATTTTGGATTTTATCCCTAATATTATTATTATATATACACACACACAGACACACACACATATATATATATATACATATATATATATAT
>NW_026395394.1:0-299 GCF_001194135.2 Octopus bimaculoides | reverse complement strand
CGCATTTCGAACGTACGTGCGTCCTTTCGGCCTCCATCTGCGCCGTTCGAGCGGAATTCGAACTTACGTTCGTCCATTCGGCCTTCCTCTGCGCCGTTCGAGCGGAATTCGAAAATACGTGTGTCCGATCGGCCTCCCTCTGAGCCGTTCGAGCGGAATTCGAAAATACGTGCGTCCGTTCGCCGTCCCTTGTCGAGTGGAATTCGAACGTACCTGCGTCTGTTCGTCCTCCCTATGCACCGTTCGAGCTGAATTAGAAAGTACGTGCGTCTGTTCGGCCTCCTTCTGCACCGTGCGAG
>NW_026395393.1:0-328 GCF_001194135.2 Octopus bimaculoides | reverse complement strand
AGCATTTCGCCCGGCGTGCTAACATTTCTGCCAGGTCGCCGCCTTAGATACCAGCAGCTTATTACCACTCATATTGTTACAGTCTGTCGGATTTTAGTTAGTAGGCCATGAACACAATCTTGGATTTTGATATATCATGCTCAAAATCACTTTTCTCTGTACATTACTTATTTTTAAGGTCAAGGGTGAATATTAGTTGAAATAAAAATGCAAGCACACCATAGACTTGAAGCTTTATTTTTAGCTTGCTCATTACCAAATGAAAATCTTTTAATTACTAACCTCTCAGCAAATGCAGGTCTTCCTTTTTTAATTCTCTCAATCTGAA
>NW_026395392.1:0-276 GCF_001194135.2 Octopus bimaculoides | reverse complement strand
TGTATGTATGTATGTATGTATGTATGTATGTATGTATGTGAGTGTGTGTGGGTATGTATGTATGTATCTATGCATGCATGTATGCATACATATATATGAATAAATAACTGCGTGATTTTTTTTCGTGCTTTTACTATTTAATATCTATTTGATACACACACATACGTACGCACACACAGACACACATACACATATACGTACACACGCACACATATACATAAACGTACATACATACACACATACATACATAGATACACACACAAACACACACTCACA
>NW_026395391.1:0-228 GCF_001194135.2 Octopus bimaculoides | reverse complement strand
GTATGTATGTATGTATGTATGTATGTACGTACGTATGTATGTACGTATGTGTGTACGTATGTATGTATGCATGTATATACGTATGTATGTACGTATGTGAGTATGTATACGTATGTATATGTATGTATGTATATACGTATGTATGTACGTACGTGTGAATCTATATGTATGTATGTACGTATGTATGTATATGTATGTACGTATGTACGTGCTTGTGTATGTATGTAT
>NW_026395390.1:0-211 GCF_001194135.2 Octopus bimaculoides | reverse complement strand
ATGTATGTATGTATATGTTTACGTATGTATTTATATATGTATATGCATATATGTGTTTCTGTGTATATATGTGTGTGTATGTTGTGTGTATATATGAATATACATGTGAGTATATATATGTATATATTTTTATATATATGTATGTATATGTGTATGTACCACTTGCGATTTGGTGGTAATTACATCACACAGTCCCTTCATGAACTTATTA
>NW_026395389.1:0-413 GCF_001194135.2 Octopus bimaculoides | reverse complement strand
GAGGGAGGTTTGGAGGGAGGTTAATCAACTTGTAACTTTCTTGATGTATTTCCTCAGCATTTCTTTTCCTCTCTCTCTCTTTTTTCATTCCTTTTCCTCTACTTTTCTCTCTTTTTTCTCTCTATCTCTTCTTCTTTCTCTCTCTCTCTCTCTATATGTGTGTATGTGTATGTATGCATGTGTGTGTGTATATATGTATATGTATTTTATATATGTATATATATATATATATGTATGAGTGTGGATATACATGCACACATATATACATGTATACGTTCACACACAGACATATATATATGTGTGTGTGTGTGTGTGTGTGTGTGTGTGTGTGTTCATGTGCATGTATATATTTATATGTCTGTGAATGTAGGTAGACAGAGATAAAGAGACGACCATCTATATATACATATATA
>NW_026395388.1:0-299 GCF_001194135.2 Octopus bimaculoides | reverse complement strand
TTATTCGGTTGCCATAATAAAACTCTGAGTTTCAGATGTCGGGGTGGAAAACTACTCCGGCATCTCTTCAGTTATCAATAACTGAAGAGATGCCAGAGCAGTTTTCCACCTCAACATCCGAAACTCGGAGTTTTATTATGGCAACCAAGTAATTATCACATATTATATTACAGATAAATTCCTCTATTTACATAATATCGAGGTCGCTTTCTTTCTTTTGTTGCCTTACCATTACTATTAATATATATATAGTGCAGGGGGTTCTACTGAAAGGGTATGTTCTACTGATAAGGGATTTA
>NW_026395387.1:0-277 GCF_001194135.2 Octopus bimaculoides | reverse complement strand
ATGTATGTATGTATGTATGTATGTAGGAATCTATGTATGTATGTATGTATGTATTATGTATGTGTGTATGTATGTATGTTTGTATGTACGTATGTACGTGTGTATGTATGTATGTATGTTTGTATGTATGCATGTATGTATGTATGCGTGTATGTATGCCTGTATTTATGTACGTATGTAAGTTCGTACCTATATTTGAATGTATGCATGTCTGTAAATTCGTATCCATGTATGTATGTATGTATGCATACATGTAAGTATGTATACATGTATGCAT
>NW_026395386.1:0-253 GCF_001194135.2 Octopus bimaculoides | reverse complement strand
TAGTAGTAGTAGTAGTAGTAGTAGTATATCGAATTTAACATTAGCAATTTGAAGTAATCGTTGGTGAACACTAAAAGGCTAACATATAGATGTAGCGACAGAGATACATTAATTGATTGACAGATAGACAGACGGAGAGGAAGGTGAAAAATTACTTACAGTGTGGCTGTGGTCTTCCGTCTATCAAAAAAGAAACAAAATTGATAATATTATATATTCAAAGCTGATGCATCAAGAGCTAAAGATTACAGCA
>NW_026395385.1:0-329 GCF_001194135.2 Octopus bimaculoides | reverse complement strand
GAAGAAGAAGAAGAAGAAGAAGAAGAAGAAGAAGAAGAAGAATGCAGGAGCGCCATGATAGTAGTATGTTAAATGGATGGTAGTAGTCATTGAATTCGTGAGACATCTCTTTTGAATGTTTTGTTTATAAAATTTGCGTAGGTGTCATTCTAAACAGCAATAGTGGTAAAGTTAGGAAGGAGGTGGTGGAGAGGAAGGAAACGAAGAAGGAGAAAGAGAATGGAGGATAAGAAAGAATGTAGGTAGTATGATAATAGTAGGGTGTTAAATGGTCAAGTAACCTAAAAGTGGCTCGTTATGGATTATAGCAGTGATTGGGACTGTTTTTT
>NW_026395384.1:0-1077 GCF_001194135.2 Octopus bimaculoides | reverse complement strand
ATATTTCTTAAATTTCTCTCAGAGATGAACGCAGTAGTTGTACTAACAAGAAATGTTCGTAGCGACTTCAACATGGCTGTTTCATTCGAACGAACTTTACTGCGATGTTTTTGACACCAGGAGGACATTTTACTCTACCCGGTTAACGATGCACACCTGCATCCGATATATTGCGAGCAGGGGAGCGAACCCCTACCATCTTCTAGCGACGGGACCAGCATATATGTATATATATATATACCTGAGTCTGCATGATTGTGTATAGAAGAATATATTAATTAATGAAATTCCAACTTAGCCTGATTTACACGTTTTATTATTTGCAATTTTTACAATTTTACAATTTTAAAATATTGAAATTAAACTAGTACTTTCATGCGTTACACGATCGTCAGGCATATGGAGTGACTGATGTGTTCCACAATTGATAACAGTTGTCAATTGTGGAACACGGTTATCACCACATAAAACTGATGATCGCGGAAGTTGGAATTTCATTGATTAATATAGTATTCAGGATAAAATACTTCAATGATTTTATCAAGTGGCCAGCGTGAAACAATATATAAATCTTATAGAACATCAGATCAGTAATTATTAATGATTTAAGCAGTCACATTTTTCATCCAACATCATTGATGTGAAAGTGTAGATAAGTGGTCAGAAATATAAAGCATGTTTGCTGTGGTTGAAGTCGGCCAAAAGCATACGTAGGACAAAATACATTAAAATAATTGTTTGTGCTAGGGATTGAAACACCCACCTTTAAGTTGTGCCCCTAACCCTTGTGATAGCAATCTTGATTTATAACAAACTTAATTTTATTAAATTGATATAGAGCTTACTGGGTCCCCCAAGCAGCCTAGTGGGTTGAGGTGTATGGAGACAGTAACAAAAGGCGTTCTAAACCCCTTGGTCGGGATTCAAGACTTCGTAGGGCGTAAGTTAGCTTTTCACATTTCTTTTAAACTTATCTCCTACAAAAATATCAAATGAATTGTTTAACAAAATTCTTCTGCAATTCCTGATAGAAATTGAAACCTCAACCTTTATATAACGTTACTACTTGTTGTTGTT
>NW_026395383.1:0-245 GCF_001194135.2 Octopus bimaculoides | reverse complement strand
GAGAGAGTGTGTGTGTGGGTGGGTGGGTGGCAGAAAGAGAGAAAGAGGTAGGGGGGAGGTAAAGGAAAGTAGGGTTTGTTTGCTGCGCTGCGGGATGGCACACTGTTGTTCTTGTGCCGCGGAGTGCAGGGTGAGGAGTTGACAAACGAGAAAGATAGGGAAACGATAGTAGCAGCAGTAGCAGCAGCAGCAGCAGCAGTACTACAACAATAGTAGTAGTAGTAGTAGTAGTAGTAGTAGTAGTA
>NW_026395382.1:0-220 GCF_001194135.2 Octopus bimaculoides | reverse complement strand
TATATATGTATATATATGTATATATATATATATGTATATATATATATAATTTTGGTGTATGTGTGTGTGCTTTGTATCTGTGAATATGCACATGTCACACATCCAAATTATAAATTTGCTTGTCTGAATGTTTTAAGACAAATATCTGAAATATTTATTGTATACCAAATTATATTTATTTATATATATATATATATATATATATATATATATATGTGTG
>NW_026395381.1:0-614 GCF_001194135.2 Octopus bimaculoides | reverse complement strand
TATGTATGTATGTATGTATGTATGTATGTATGTATCAGCGTGTATATATAACTATATATATATATATATTTATATATACACATATATGTATGTGTGTGTATGCATATATGTGGGTGATTGTAAGTATGTGTCTATGTGCGTATGTGTGTATGTATGCTTGTAGGTGTATTGTAGTACTGTTAACAAATTTCAGAGAAATATAAATCATATATATATATATATGCACATATATGCGTACAAACACATGCACACGCACACACACACGCACGTGCGCACCGATGTACACGCGCGCGCGCACATATATGTCTGTGCTTGTCCGTACATCTATAGAATATATGTATGTATGTGTGCATATGCATCCATAGTACGCATATGTCATTATATATGAATGAACGTAGGGTTGCACTCACGGGTGCGTATATGTATGTATCTGTGGTTAACATGGATGTCATTGTGTAAGAATGCTTTGAATCAAATCGTGTTCGATTATATTTGTCTATATGGATACTAGCCTTTGTGCTTACATCTTATACATATATTCAAATTAGTGTGTATGCGTACGTATGTGTATATATGTATATATATATATGTATATATATATGTGTGTATATGTA
>NW_026395380.1:0-359 GCF_001194135.2 Octopus bimaculoides | reverse complement strand
GGGAATAGATACAAAAGTGAATTCTCGACAAGTAATGTCAAATTCTCCCACTCTTTCTCTTTTATGTACATTTGTTTTCTTTGTGTATACATACGCACACACATACACGCGCAAAACACACACACATATATAGGTAATAGATAGGTAATAGATAGATAGGTAATATATATATATATATATATATATATATACAAATATATATACATATATATGTATACACATATATATTTTGCAATATCGACCAGATCATCAAATGTTGTTATACACCACTAGTCACAATGTGCTTCTAATTCTGTCTTGATTGTGCCATAATTTTCTCTATGTTCATATATATTAAATACTTATATTTATATACACAC
>NW_026395379.1:0-270 GCF_001194135.2 Octopus bimaculoides | reverse complement strand
TGTGTGTGTGTGTGGCATGTGCTCCTGCATATATGTATAAAAATATATGTATACGTAAGCGTGACTTTTAGTGTGTGTGTGTTCGTGTGTACGCGTGTTAGAGAGTATGTATATGTATGCGTGTGTGAGGAAATGATATTCGGTTCGTACAGCAATTCTGTATATATTTATGGCCGGACCAGTTCAACGTTTCACAAAGTCGTGGATTTTTAAAAGCATTTTTGCATTTTGCACATAATCTTCTTCATATGGTGATACAACCACAAAACA
>NW_026395378.1:0-304 GCF_001194135.2 Octopus bimaculoides | reverse complement strand
TATGTAGGAATTAAAGGAACTTTCATTTATATACATTTTGCTCCATTTATTATTATCATTATTCATATCTACTCAAAATGCATCACTTTAACTTGGTATCTCTACCTATAAAACGGGTGTGACATCCTGGTTTTTTGTGTGATTTTTGCTACCCATGGTAACTATTAACATATTTACATTGTCAAGGTTTTTTTTAACCGAGATAATATTAATATATACGTAAACTTATATATTCTCTTTTACTCTTTTACTCATTTACTTGTTTCAGTTATTTGACTGCGGCCATGATGGAGCACCGCCTTTA
>NW_026395377.1:214-344 GCF_001194135.2 Octopus bimaculoides | reverse complement strand
TACCAGTTACGCACTGGGGTCGATGTAATCGACTTAATCCCTTTGTCCATCCAAACATTCATACATACACACACATACATACACACATACACACACACATACATACATACACATTCATGCATAAACATAC
>NW_026395377.1:0-204 GCF_001194135.2 Octopus bimaculoides | reverse complement strand
CATACACACATACATACATATATACATACATATATACATACATACATATACACACATTTCGTTTTCTGTTTTCGTTTTTATGTTTTCGTTTCTCGTTGTGTTTAACGTTTTTCTGTGATGTCCTGTACCCATATATTACATGTATGTACACATGTAGATGTAGGTATGTAACATATATGTATGGATATATGCATATATTTATAT
>NW_026395376.1:0-260 GCF_001194135.2 Octopus bimaculoides | reverse complement strand
ATGTTTGTATTCACATGAGAACGTAAGTGTATAAATGTGATATTTGGTAGCAATGATAAGCATTTAAACCTCAGCCTAAATTGGGGCTAGTTTTGTAGGTTTTAGCCACGGCAACTAATCTACTCATTGTGACTCCCTTATTTTTTTCTTAGGCAATTATCTAGGGGTGGTTGACACTTTTTGATGCTGTAGCGAGACCAATTTTTATTATTGCTTATTTGAAAATATTAAGTTGGTTTATTATATTCTTACCACTCTAA
>NW_026395375.1:0-270 GCF_001194135.2 Octopus bimaculoides | reverse complement strand
ATGTATATATATATATAATATGTAGATTGATAGATAGATAGATAGATAGATAGATAGAGATAAATACATGAGATCATATATATGTGTATTTGTTACCCGAATAGCTTTTAATTATTCTCTTTCACTTACAGTTTTATTGAAGTGGTAATTCATATCTGTTTTCACATGCCTCCGTGTTTTGGACTATATTGGCCAGCAATCTGACACCATATATTTCTTTCGTTTGCAGGAGTGGCTGTGTGGTAAGTAGCTTGCTTACCAACCACATGG
>NW_026395374.1:0-453 GCF_001194135.2 Octopus bimaculoides | reverse complement strand
ACACACACACACACACACACACACACACACATGCTCTTTGCTACATTGTTTCACAGATTCTCACATGTAGCATATAGCTGCTTAGATACAGAAAGAAATATATACATAGAATTATAAAGGTGTACAGATATGCAAAAATTACATATTCGTAGAAAAATACATAGAAACAGAATTAACAGTATATAAGACATATCCGTTTGTAAACAAGTGAGTCCGTGTTCGATCCCGCAGCGTGGTAATTAGTTTTTTGCACATCTGTCTTATACTGGGGTCGATCAATAACTTCACTGTGAAATTTGCAGGATAGAATTATGTCGTACACAATGTTTTAAACGCAAATGTTCGGATATACACATATATCACATTAATAATACTGCGTAGAAGATGAATTAGCGAGAATGCT
The DNA here is from genome assembly GCF_001194135.2 of Octopus bimaculoides. Taxonomy (NCBI): domain Eukaryota; kingdom Metazoa; phylum Mollusca; class Cephalopoda; order Octopoda; family Octopodidae; genus Octopus; species Octopus bimaculoides. The sequence goes on along the minus strand of NW_026395374.1, from coordinate 50 downwards.
CAATAACGATGATTGTCATAACAGAGACACAATCAAAAACAATATCTTGT
>NW_026395373.1:0-204 GCF_001194135.2 Octopus bimaculoides | reverse complement strand
AATAATAATAATCCTTTCTACTATAGGCGCAAGGCCTGAAATTTGGGGGAATAGATAGTCCATTACATTGACCCAAGTTCACAGCTGGTACTTATTTTAGCGACCCTGCCGTTTTAATAATAATAATTATTATTATTTCAAATTTTTGCCTCAGGGGCAGCTTGGGGGAGGTGGGGATGAGTCGATTACATCGACCCCAGTGTT
>NW_026395372.1:0-345 GCF_001194135.2 Octopus bimaculoides | reverse complement strand
TATAGGGAAAGGGAAAGGGGTAAGCAATATACATGGATGATATGGTTATAAAATTTCTTTGGGTTTAGTCCAATATTTCATAAATTTTATGTATTACAAATTTTCTCTTGGATTTTTCAGATTTTTAAACTAGTGTTTTGTATAGTACGCTTTTCTTGATGGTGTCTGATCTCCTTCATCGTGTGAGTTGCACCATGGTGGTTCTTCTGTAAATTATTAAAATATTTTTCATTATACAACTCAATTTGATATTATTAAATTGTATTTCCTTGTAAGTTGGATTTTGTACTTCCCTCAGCTCTTCGAAACGCTGGTGTTAAAACGGGGGCAGCTGATGAAGAAGAA
>NW_026395371.1:0-279 GCF_001194135.2 Octopus bimaculoides | reverse complement strand
AATAAGTAAAAGTTATAATGTAAAAGTTAGAAGTAAATCCGGACCAAATATACAAAGTTTATTAATGTTTTGAAAGACATATTGAATACTTTTCAATCATTTTCAAGGATTTATTCAGAATTATGCGTCAAAGAAAATTATGAATAGTTGAAATAGCATTTAATGAAGAATTCTGAATCTGTTTAGAAAGGAGTTGAACGGCGTATATTTCCTTCTTATTTTTAATTTATCTCTTGAGAACTCTAAAAATAAACGGAGGTATACGAGTATATATATATA
>NW_026395370.1:0-379 GCF_001194135.2 Octopus bimaculoides | reverse complement strand
TGTGTGTGTGTGTGTGTGTGTGTGTGTGAATAGTTTATTCAGGCCTAGCTAATGGCCTGAATAGACTACACACACACATGCCAATGTCGCGTAGCATATGCATATGTTATACACACACAACCACACAATTCTTGTGCAGGTCCGTCTTATCAACATTTTTGTCCCACGGCCCCGAGCGAAGTAATGCGGTGATGCCCCCTATATCCACACACATAGGGTACAGTGATTTGACTTGTGGATCTCCTGGGCAACGGCCCAATAGGTCCATGTTTTATAACGGCACTAATCCCCTGTCTGTCTGTCTGCTTATCTGTTTCTCTCTCTGTATGTATATATATATATATATATATTTCATTTCAAAGTTTCAGCTCAGAGCTGC
>NW_026395369.1:0-521 GCF_001194135.2 Octopus bimaculoides | reverse complement strand
CTCTCTCTCTCTCACACACACACACAAAATTGCTTTGGAGAATGATCATGTTGATTTGTCAATCTGAAATGTACTAGAAAGATGTGATTCTTTGGTGCAGAAACTTGAACATTTTAAGGTTTTTTTTTTTTTCTTTTTTTCATAAAAGTGGTGACAGAAATGTTTGCTGTATATTGGAAGGGCCATTGTGCCAGTGATAAACACTAGTTTTATTTCACTTCTCTTATTATTATTTGTCAATTGATTAACCATTTAGCCAATTAACTAATCATTTCACTAATCAGTCAAACAATCAGAGATTGACTGGTTTGTCAAAGTCCTTTCATCACTATTTAGAACCTCATCAACATGTTCTCTCTAGTCCAGATCTGTCTATCTCCTAGTTTACAGATTCTATATCTATATGGATCATCATCGTCGTTTAACGTCCGCTTTCCATGCTGGTATGGGTTGGCCGATTTGACTGAGGAATGGCGAACCAAATGGCTGCACCAGGCTCCAATCTGATCTGGCAGAGTTTC
>NW_026395368.1:0-175 GCF_001194135.2 Octopus bimaculoides | reverse complement strand
GTGTGTGTGTGTATATGTATGTATGTGTGTATATGTGTATATTTGTGTATATATATATATGTATATATATATATGTGCGTGTATATTTGTGTATATATATGTATATATATGTATGTGTGTACATATATGTATATGTGTGTATATGTATATATGTGTGTATTTGTATGTGCATGTG
>NW_026395367.1:0-229 GCF_001194135.2 Octopus bimaculoides | reverse complement strand
ATATATATATATATATATTTGCATAAAGATATGTGTGTAATTATATATATGTAAATATGTAAGCTTAACTTTATGCGTGCGCACGTGCCGCTGTGTTTCTTTGTGTATGTCTCTTTGAGTGTATATTTGTGAGTATATGTGTGTACATATATGCATCAAGTTCAGTAAAAGATTATGTATATATATATATATATATATACATAATATATACTATATATATTGTATGTAT
>NW_026395366.1:0-215 GCF_001194135.2 Octopus bimaculoides | reverse complement strand
TATATATATATATATAAATATATCTTATAACTTATAAAATCAAAGTGGTAAGTTGGGCTATCATTTGATAAAATGAGAAGGGTGCAAGGGCAATAGTGTGAGAGGAAACATAGTAGCATAGAGAGTGTAACTGATAGCAGGGAAGGGGAGGACAGAGTTGTGTAGGTGATAAATATGGAGTGGCATAGTTAACATTCTTTTCTACTCTAGAAGGC
>NW_026395365.1:0-329 GCF_001194135.2 Octopus bimaculoides | reverse complement strand
TGAGTTCAAGTTCCGCCAAGGTCGACTTTGCCTTTCATCCTTTCGGGGTTGATAAAAGAAATAACAGTTGAACACTGGGGTCAATGTAATCGACGTCCTCCCTCCACCGAACTTGCTGGCTTATGAAACCAATATTGCAACACCCCCTACAGTGTCAGCTGCCTTTTATATATATACATATATATGGCAGCTATAAGCAATATAAAACCAAACATGTACGTTTTTGCGGCTCTAAACGTCTTTAACTCTTGTTTCTAGCAGTATTGGTGCTGCCTTGCACTCTCAGTCATAATTAGCGACAATTGAACTACACACACACACACACACAC
>NW_026395364.1:0-437 GCF_001194135.2 Octopus bimaculoides | reverse complement strand
AGTAGTAGTAGTAGTAGTAGTAGTAGTAGTAGTAGTAGTTGCTGCTGTTGCTGCTGTTGTTGTTGTTGGTGGTGGTAGTGGTGATTTTTCTTGATGTTTACGTTATTGCTTTTACAACTGTTATTGCTGTTCCTGTTGGTGATGTTATAACTATTGTTGTTGTTGTTTTTGTTGTTGTTATGTTTGTTGTTATGTCGTTCATGTTGCTACTGCAGTCGTTGATTCTGTTCTTCCTAAGTTCTCACTCCCCCACCCCCTCTTGCTTCCCCCACTAATCACATGCAAACCTGTTTAGGTTCCGCGCCAGTTGGGCGACTTCACATAAAAAAATAAATCTCAAACTCACATTCTGTATATAAATAAATTCAGATAAAATATATATATCATAATATGTCATATCATATCATATCATTTTATATACATTCATACTCATACAC
>NW_026395363.1:0-601 GCF_001194135.2 Octopus bimaculoides | reverse complement strand
TTAGAGATTTATAAATATAGAATATAAGAGCCATACGATAGGAGGTCTGGAAAGTTCGGAATAATTTCTGAAACTAAAATCACTACAAATCAAAGAGTTGAAAATAACAATATACTGTTCGTTACTTTAGATTTTAACACTTATATATTACGTTTCAAATAATAATATAGTTTTTTGCCGTTACAGTTCCATTATCAGGAGTTTACAGTTTTTCGCCTTCTCTATTTATAATGACGCAACGAAAATATCTTAATTGCAACAATGTTTATGTGTATCGAATTATCCCTAAATTCTTAACCCATATTGCAAGAACGGAAGCAAGCAATTTGCTTCGGGATATTTTGGAAATTGATTTACGTTTGTATTCTAATGAATGTGTAGCATAAGATACACATGAGAATTTAAGATTCACTGTGTTATCGGCAACGGAATTTGTCATTATATAAATGTGCGCATGCGTGTGTGCAGTTGTCTGTTTATGTATGTGTATATAATATATACCTGCATATATCAATAAATCAATCAAATTTCAAGGTATTTTGCCAGTATACATATATGTATATGTAGGAGAATATACAAAAAATAACAACAGACGAGGACA
>NW_026395362.1:0-223 GCF_001194135.2 Octopus bimaculoides | reverse complement strand
CACAAGGCTTTGGTTGGCCCGAGGCTATACTAGAAGACACTTGCCCAAGGCGCCATACAGTGGGACTGAACCTGGAACCATGTGGTTGGGAAGCAAGCAATGCTCATATTTACACAACTAAATAGACATACACAGATATGTGTATATGCAGATAAACATATACACATACGGTATATATATATATATGTATACATGCTCATATATATTTACACACATATATGTA
>NW_026395361.1:0-241 GCF_001194135.2 Octopus bimaculoides | reverse complement strand
GTGTGTGTGTATATATATGTGTTATTAGCGTATAGCTATGAGAAGCTTGTGCGTGTGTGTATATATGTAGGTTTTTGTATCTGTGTGTATATATATGTGTGTGTATACATGTGTGTATATATAAGTTTGCGTATAGCTATGAGCAACGTGTGTGTGTGTATATGTAGGTTTGTGTATCTGTGTGTATATATATGCGTGTGTATAAGTGTGTGCATATATATATGTGTGTATGTACAAATGT
>NW_026395360.1:0-381 GCF_001194135.2 Octopus bimaculoides | reverse complement strand
AGTGCATTCCAAAATCGGCCCATGGAAAATCCAACTCCTGTGGGTGCACTGAACCGAAACTTAAATTTTTTGCTAAATCGTATGAAATAAAAGTCGAGTGGCCATATGGTGTGCTTGGATCAGAATGTCCCTTAGATGCATTTATTTACAAACCACGGCTAACAAAGTATCTGTAAAGCTAGCCTTTAAACATAAAACAGCTAGTAGGGCTCAATCAGAATACAATACTTAACAGATATGGCTGCACTAACTCTAGGTTATTTATACTCATAACCTGTATCTATGGAATGACGTCCATGATGTCTTATGAAGAATCGGATTGCAAAACAAGCGGTAAGTAGACTAAAATTATGATGTAGTGGGCCCTGAAAAGGGCCGTTG
>NW_026395359.1:0-415 GCF_001194135.2 Octopus bimaculoides | reverse complement strand
TTGCTGCTGTTGCTGAAGCAGTTATATCTGGTGGCAATGATGGTGATGATAATCATCATCATCATCATCATCATCATGTCGATTATGATGATCATGATTATGATGTTGGTGTTGATGATGGTGATGACATTGTAGCTAATAATGATACACTTATATTTTTCTAGTTCTTATTGATCCTACAATCATCATCATCATCGTCATCATCCTCATCATCATCATCATCATCATCGTCGTCGTCGTCGTCGTCTTCATGTCCTTCAAAGCTTTCATCATTATTTATCCTGATGCTGATCACCATCATCATCCTTTACATTGTTGTCATCGAAACCTCCCTCCTCCACATCACCATCATAATCATCATTTACACATTTTCATCATCATCATCGCCGCCATCATCACTGTTCCCATCACCGTT
>NW_026395358.1:0-236 GCF_001194135.2 Octopus bimaculoides | reverse complement strand
TAGATAGATAGATAGATAGATAGATAGATAGAAGGACGGATGGTGGGATGGAGGAATTGATGATTGGGTGGATGGATGGATGGATGGATGGATGGTTATAGCAATGTGTGTTCGAGGGTTCGAGTGTGTACGCGTGTAGAAGCACGCGCGTGTGCGTGCCTCTAGTGTTTCTGTGACTGTCTGTTTGTGTCTCCTAGTCTCTCTCTGTATATATATATATATATATATATATATAT
>NW_026395357.1:6855-8632 GCF_001194135.2 Octopus bimaculoides | reverse complement strand
TATATATATATATATATATATATATGTATCTAGATGGGTGAACTTAAACATAACACTAATGAATACACAATCACATGCATACATGTGTATATTTATATCTACTTATTTATATATATATGCCCATATATATACATATGTGTGCATGTATGTATATATATATATATATATATATATATATATATATATATATATATACGTATGTATGTATATTTGTGTGAGTATGGGTAAGCATGCATACACACAAATATGCAACCATGAATTCCTGTACTCATACATGTACACACAAACACACACGTACCTAAAGATATATATGTATATAGAAATGCATGTATGTATACCTACTTATATACACAAGTAGGTACATTTTTATATACCCGTCCATGTCAATACGTACATGTATACATGTACGTATGTGTGTGCGCATGTGTGAGCGTATGTGTGTGTATGTGTGTGTGTGTGAGAGAGAGTGTGTGAGAGAAAGTGTGTGTACTAATTGGAGTCATCCGCAATTAACGTTAATTATAATCAGCCACTAACCAGTGACATAATTATCACCTCTAATTAAAAATATAAGCCGTATTCTCTGAAATAACACCAACATTTTTGACGTCGAAACTGGTTGTCAAAACAGCAGCAGGAAATTGAGCAGCAGTGGCCGCAGTAGCAGAGGCAGTGGCAGCAGTTATAGCAGTAGTAGTTGTGGTGGTGTTGTTGTTGTTGGGGGGGTTGTGGTAGTGATGGTGGTAATGCTGTAGTTGATGATGCTGGTTGTGGTGGAGGGAGTGATGATGGCAGTTGTGCTGGGGGTGGTGGTGGTGTTGGTGGTAGTGGTGGTGGTGGTTGTGGTGGTAGTGTTGGAGGTGGTGGTGGTGGTGGTTGTGAAGGTGGTGATAGGGGTGGAGGTAGGGGTGGTTTTGTTGGAGATAGTGATGGTGATGGAGGTTGTGATGGAAGTGGTTGTGGTGGTAGTGCTGGAGGAGGTGGTGGTGGTGTTTGTGTTGGTGGTGGTGGTGAGGGTCGTGGCAGTGGTGACTGCGTACTTTGCTTCCTCTGCCTTCAACTTTTCATCTTTTTATCTATCTACCTCTGTCTGTGTGTCCCTCTATCTAATTCTCTCTATCTCTATCCCTATTTACACATACACACACACACACACATACACACACATACACACACACACACACACATATATATATATATATGTGTGTGTGTGTGTGTGTGTGTGTGTGTGTGTGTGGAGTCGCAATGGCCCAGGGGTTACAGCACCGGACACGCGGTCGTGGGAACGCAGTTTCGATTCACAGACCGGGCGTATTGAGTTTTTATTGAGCAAAAACAGCTAAAGCGCCACGAGGTTCCAGCAGTGGGTGGTGGCCAACCCTGCTGTATTCTTTCGCCACACCTTTCTCCCACTCTTTCTTCCTGTTTCTGTTGTGCCTGTAATTCAAAGGGTCAGCCTTGTCACACTGTGTCACGCTGAATATCCCCGAGAACTACGTTAAGGGTACACGTGTCTGTGGAGTGCTCAGCCACTTGCACGTTAATTTCACGAGCAGGCTGTTCCGTTGATCGGATTAACTGGAACCCTCGACGTCGTAAGCGACAGTGTCGAAAAATGTTCGTTTTCTGTTTTCGTCTTTATGTTTTCGTTTCTCATTATGTTCAACGTCTTTTTGTAATGTCCTGTACCCATATATGCATGTATGTATACATATAGATGTAGGTATGTACATATATGTATGGATATATGCATATATTTATATATTATTTATATTAT
>NW_026395357.1:5520-6845 GCF_001194135.2 Octopus bimaculoides | reverse complement strand
AGATGTAGGTATGTACATATATGTATGGATATATGCATATATTTATATATTATTTATATTATTATATGATCGAACGCCACGCATCCTTTTCCATGTAAGTTTTATATTAATAATTACTATGCGCACTCTTCTACTACCTCTACTCTGTATATCTCTCTCTCCCTCTCTTGTTCTTCATCCTTTCTGTTTTTCTCTCCCACCCTTTCCCTATTCTTCTCTCCCTTTCACCGTTCCCTCTCTCTCTCTCTCTCTCTCTCTCTCTCTCTCTCTCTCTCTCTCTCTCTCTCTCTCAATCTTCCTCCTTTACCCTCCCGTCGCTGACACGTGACGAAAAGGATTCTTTCTTTCTATTTGCTGCCTTCCTACAGAGAAGACGTGATTTTTCTGTCTCTTGTCTCTTCTGTCATTCACGTCTAACTAGCGTTGAAAATAATTTTTCTATCGTCTTGGCTTAGCAGCCCTTACCGTTTGTTTTCACTGTCTTGTTTTCACTGTCTTGTTTTTACTGTCTTGTCTTCTTTTTACTGTCTTGTTCTCACTGTCCTGTTCTTGTTAACACTTTCACCCTCCACAAAAAATTCCAAATTTTATCTGTAATTTGCTTTGCAGGAAGGACTGTTCCAACGAAGTTGCGTATTGTCCTTGCCTTCGAAACGCGGAGTAGATGGAACAGGGCCAACTGACGAAGGGGTATACTCTTTATGTTACAGGTCTCGTTTCTCTGTTTGTTTTTTCGTTGTTCGAAAAAAGTTCGTTTTCTGTTTTCGTCTTTATGTTTTCATTTCTCATTGTGTTTAACGGTTTTTTTTTGTGATGTCTTGTACCCTGTGATTATTCATTTGATTATAATTCACCAAGGGGATTTATTACTTGTCGGATACCCTAGAATATACCAACAATATAGAATTCAATGTAACGCATGATTTGGACTAACGCCTAGGCGCTAAATACCTGTAAAGTTGGTTTGGTTTTTCTCAATACAGAATGGGAATATCGTATTCGATACTCACCAACCATAAGCCGGAACAACAGGTTTATCCAACCCTACCTGCATTTCATTTCAAGTACACGTTCTATCTAAATCATATTTTCTCTTATTACTCTCTGTTGAAAACCGCAGGCTCGAAACATAAAGGGCTTTTTCATTTTTTCCCCGAGCTTCAAACTAATACACTTGCTTGTTGTTCACACACCGGTCTTCTCCTTTTGTTTCTCTATAAATTTCAACCATATGTTTATATGTGTGTGCGCGCATGTATATGTATATATATATGTGTATATATCTATATTATATATGTATATATACATATTTGTTTATATGTATA
>NW_026395357.1:3718-5410 GCF_001194135.2 Octopus bimaculoides | reverse complement strand
TATATATATAAGATTAAATAAATGGAGTTATACGCATGTGTTAAATGAATTCTTTTATTTCCGACATATGTTTCGAAGATTACAATTGATTCATTCCAAAGGAATGAGTGATGTTGAGAAAGATGTAATCTTCTCTTCAGGGAAGTGCATAAAAATCAACTCAACCGTAAGACATTATTACCGAATGTGAGAACTGCGAGTAGAGAAGAATGCTACATAGCTTATTTGAAAAAACCGTTGGAAAATGCAACGCTACGAGACATTACTTTGGACGAGGAAAGAAGAAAAGGAGGAAAAACGAGAAAATTGGGATCTGGAGTGGAAAGTAAATAGAATACGTACTGTCTTTTATTCACATTAATACATACAACATTTTTACTGGTTTTTTCACATTAATATATACAACGCTGTTTTTATGTGGCCTCATGCTCAACTCATCAGGATTATGTATAAAATTCATTTGCTCCAGGGTTAAAATTATTAATTTAACTAAACATTTTAGCAAATATGACCGATAAAGTAGGTAACAGACATAGACACTCAAAAAAGTTGATTTGTCAGAATCGCCATCTCAAGGCTAGCGGTCAGCCACTGAAAAATACAGGGTCAAATATACATCCTAAAATCCGGGATGATAAATTCCTGACTTAATGTCAGTCACATGTTTCTGAAATATTGTCTATTTTCTTCTGAATATTTTTCAGGAGGTTTTTGGTACGTTTTAAAACTCATGTGCATTCTTTTGTGTGCGTGAGTATGAGTGAAACTGTGCGTGCGAAACGTACTGACGGACGCGCAGGGTTGTGTGTTGGAGACAGTCATGGCGGCGATGACGACGGAATTAATACCACGAATTAATGTTCTGTATATGATGTTCCAAATAGAAAAATAATGGTTAATATAATTTAATCTTCGTATACGCAGATGTGAATGTATGCGTATATATATATATATATATATATATATATATATATATGCATATATATATAGGTGTGTATACATATATGTACGTATATAATATATATATATTCATATGTACATATATATATATGTGTGCGTGTGTGTGTGTGTGCATTGTAAGATTTACATATATAAATGAATATGCAAACGTTTATATATGAAATTAAAAATATATACAATTATGTATTCATAGCAATATACATATATATATATATATATATGCATACAAATACACATTAAAGTGTGTTATTGCATGTATATGCTTATGCATACATACATACACACATACATGCACAGATGTATATATGGACACATTCGGACGCCCAAAGATACACACACACACACACACACATATATATATATATTTGTATACACACACATACATTTTTATACATGTACATGAGGTGTTTATGTTCCCAAAAATATTAATACGCTATGTACATACATACATGTGTACGTATATACGTATGAATGTATACATATATACACACATACGTGAATATGTATGTAGGTATATATGTATGTATATATGAACATACAAGCATTCACACGTACACGTATAAGTATATGTGCAGTAAGATTATCAATGTGAATATATTTATATACATACACACACAAACACATATACATGTATATATATTTGTATGTATATATATATATATACATATATATATATATTGGCACACACATATATATATGTATATATATATATATATATATATATATATATAT
>NW_026395357.1:2043-2502 GCF_001194135.2 Octopus bimaculoides | reverse complement strand
ATATATATATATATACATGTATATATATATATATTTGGATACATGGGCAGAAGGATAGATATATTGGTAGTTCAACACATAGGTAGATCGATAGATTGATTGATAAATATAAATTGATAAGTAGATATAGAGATGGGCATCGAGAGATAGAATGGGTAGATAGATAGATAGATACTCATAAATAGATAAATTGATAGATTGATAGCTGGACAGATCGTTCAGTAGACAGTTAAATAGGAAAGGACAATGATAAATTCATTCATATATACATACATAACTTACATAAAGATATACGTATATATATATACATACACAAGCACGCACACTCATATATTTGTATCTGCATAGAGATATATAGATATTTATATGCATATATCTATATCTATGTATCTAACTGTCTATCTATCTCTCTCTCTCTCTCTCTCTATATATATATATATATATATATATATATATATA
>NW_026395356.1:0-239 GCF_001194135.2 Octopus bimaculoides | reverse complement strand
TTAGATGATGTATAAGCTGGCTACAATTTCTTGCTGAACAACTACACAGTTGATTTGTTGATAGGAATCAAATGTTTGTGTTCATATAAGCTCACTCCCTTCATCAAATCAACATTACCTGTATAGGCACATGACATACCACATGTCAGATGATGAAATGATCATAGAGCAATGTGAAATGAGCTGTTTTGCTCAAGAACACAGTGCAATGCTCAGTCTGGGAACTGAAACCACAATCT
>NW_026395355.1:0-564 GCF_001194135.2 Octopus bimaculoides | reverse complement strand
GCATTGAAGACCTCCATCTGCAATGCACTGAGTGAACCTATCCGTCAGACCCTTCCTAACTAAAATAGTAGCCGCCAGCTACGCACTCTTTTCTTTCAGTAGGGACAAAACGATAAAAACAGTTAATAATTAAATAGTTGAATTCCGTTAAAAACTAAACTAGAATGGTGGCCACCACTTTGTCTTACAATCAAATTTAATACTCCTTTGTAAAAGGTGATGAGAAATATGCATTAGACACGTTTATAAACCATTATGGCCATGCTTAAAACTATGTAAGATAGGAAAAGAGACGTGACAATTAAAATCTACTTGGCCTTTTAAGGATATAAACAGTGAATGTATAATATGAGATTCTATGAATGTTAGAAAGAATTTTTTGCTTTTTCTTTCTTTTCGGACCTTTACATCCTTAGTTCAAATCCGGGTGATATCAACTTTGTCTTCCATCCTTTCAAGGTTGATAAAATAAGTACCACTGAAGTATTTGAATCGATGAAATTGACTAGCCCACGGCCGAGGAATTTTCAGGACTTGTGCCTGCCTATAGTAGAAAATGATTAT